>NC_091951.1:39707757-39825257 GCF_031021105.1 Erythrolamprus reginae | reverse complement strand
GTTCTGGTAAGTCTGGTTCTGGTTCTGGTTCTGGTTCTGGTTCTGGTTCTGGTCCTGGTTAGGGTTAGGGTTAGGGTTATCATTAAGTTAAGTCAAGTCAAGTCAAGTCAAGTCAAGTACGGTTAGCGTTAGTGTTTAGGGTTATCATTAAGTTAAGTCAAGTCAAGTCAAGTCAAGTCAAGTACGGTTAGCGTTAGTGTTAGGGTTAGTGTTAGGGTTAGGGTTAGTGTTAGGGTTAGGGTTAGGGTTAGTGTTAGGGTTAGGGTTAGGGTTAGGGTTAGGGTTAGGGTTAGGGTTCGGGTTAGGGTTCGGGTTAGGGTTCGGCTTCGGGTTAGGGTTCGGGTTAGGGTTAGGGTTAGGGTTAAGTCAAGTCGTGTTCGGGTTCGGGTTCGGGATCAGGTTCTGGTTCGTGTTCTTATTCGTGTTCAGGTTCGGGTTTGTTTTGGGTTTGGGTTTGGGTTTGGGTTTGGATTAGGGTTCGGTTTCGGTTTCGGTTTCGGGTTCGGTTTCGGTTTCGGGTTAGGGTTCGGGTTCGGGTTCGGGTTAGGGTTAGGGTTAGGAAGTCAAGTCTGGTTCTGGTTCTGGTTCTGGTTCTGGTTCTGGTTCTGGTTCTGGTTCTGGTTCTGGTTCTGGTTCTGGTTCTGGTTCTAAGTCAAGTCTGGTTCTGGTTCTGGTTCTGGTTCTGGTTCTGGTTCTGGTTCTGGTTCTGGTTCTGGTTCTGGTCCTGGTCCTGGTCCTGGTTCGGGTTAGGGTTAGGGTTATCATTAAGTTAAGTCAAGTCAAGTCAAGTCAAGTACGGTTAGGGTTAGGGTTAGGGTTAGGGTTAGGGTTAGGGTTAGGGTTAGGGTTCGGGTTCGGGTTAGGGTTAGGGTTAGGAAGTCAAGTCGGGTTCTGGTTCTGGTTCTGGTTCTGGTTCTAAGTCAAGTCTGGTTCTGGTTCTGGTTCTGGTTCTGGTTCTGGTTCTGGTTCTGGTTCTGGTCCTGGTCCTGGTCCTGGTCCTGGTTCTGGTTCGGGTTAGGGTTAGGGTTAGGGTTATCATTAAGTTAAGTCAAGTCAAGTCAAGTCAAGTACGGTTAGTGTTAGGGTTAGGGTTAGGGTTAGTGTTAGGGTTAGGGTTAGGGTTAGGGTTAGGGTTAGGGTTAGGGTTAGGGTTACGGTTAGGGTTAGGGTTAGGGTTAGTTTTAGGGTTCGGGTTAGGGTTAGGGTTCGGGTTCGGGTTCGGGTTAGGGTTAGGGTTAGGGTTAAGTCAAGTCGTGTTCGTGTTCGGGTTCGGGATCAGGTTCTGGTTCGTGTTCTTATTCGTGTTCAGGTTCGGGTTCGGGTTAGGGTTTGTTTTGGTTTTGGGTTTGGATTAGGGTTCGGTTTCGGTTTCGGTTTCGGTTTCGGTTTCGGTTTCGGGTTCGGGTTAGGGTTCGGGTTAGGGTTAGGGTTAGGAAGTCAAGTCTGGTTCTGGTTCTGGTTCTGGTTCTGGTTCTGGTTCTGGTTCTGGTTAAGTCAAGTCTGGTTCTCGTTCTGGTTCTGGTTCTGGTTCTGGTTCTGGTTCTGGTTCTGGTTCTGGTTCTGGTTCTGGTTCTGGTTCTGGTTCTGGTTCTGGTTCTGGTTCTGGTTCTGGTTCTGGTTCTGGTTCTGGTTCTGGTTCTGGTTCTGGTTCTGGTCCTGGTTAGGGTTAGGGTTAGGGTTATCATTAAGTTAAGTCAAGTCAAGTCAAGTCAAGTCAAGTACGGTTAGGGTTAGTGTTAGGGTTAGTGTTAGGGTTAGTGTTAGGGTTAGGGTTAGGGTTAGGGTTAGGGTTAGGGTTAGGGTTAGGGTTAGGGTTCGGGTTAGGGTTCGGGTTAGGGTTCGGCTTCGGGTTAGGGTTCGGGTTAGGGTTAGGGTTAGGGTTAGGGTTAAGTCAAGTCGTGTTCGTGTTCGGGTTCGGGATCAGGTTCTGGTTCGTGTTCTTATTCGTGTTCAGGTTCGTGTTCGTGTTCGGGTTTGTTTTGGGTTTGGGTTTGGGTTTGGATTAGGGTTCGGTTTCGGGTTCGGTTTCGGTTTCGGGTTCGGGTTCGGGTTCGGTTTCGGGTTAGGGTTCGGGTTCGGGTTAGGGTTAAGGTTAGGAAGTCAAGTCTGGTTCTGGTTCTGGTTCTGGTTCTGGTTCTGGTTCTAAGTCAAGTCTGGTTCTGGTTCTGGTTCTGGTTCTGGTTCTGGTTCTGGTTCTGGTTCTGGTTCTGGTTCTGGTTCTGGTCCTGGTCCTGGTTCGGGTTAGGGTTAGGGTTAGGGTTATCATTAAGTTAAGTCAAGTCAAGTCAAGTCAAGTACGGTTAGGGTTAGGGTTAGGGTTAGGGTTCGGGTTCGGGTTCGGGTTCGGGTTCGGGTTAGGGTTAGGGTTAGGAAGTCAAGTCGGGTTCTGGTTCTGGTTCTGGTTCTGGTTCTAAGTCAAGTCTGGTTCTGGTTCTGGTTCTGGTTCTGGTTCTGGTTCTGGTCCTGGTTCTGGTTCGGGTTCGGGTTCGGGTTAGGGTTAGGGTTAGGGTTATCATTAAGTTAAGTCAAGTCAAGTCAAGTCAAGTACGGTTAGTGTTAGGGTTAGGGTTAGGGTTAGGGTTAGGGTTAGGGTTAGGGTTAGGGTTAGGGTTACGGTTAGGGTTAGGGTTAGGGTTAGGGTTAGGGTTAGGGTTAGTTTTAGGGTTCGGGTTAGGGTTAGGGTTCGGGTTCGGGTTCGGGTTAGGGTTAGGGTTAGGGTTAGGGTTAGGGTTAGGGTTAGGGTTAGGGTTAGGGTTAAGTCAAGTCGTGTTCGTGTTCGTGTTCGGGTTCGGGATCAGGTTCTGGTTCTTGTTCTTATTCGTGTTCAGGTTCGGGTTCGGGTTAGGGTTTGTTTTGGTTTTGGGTTTGGATTAGGGTTCGGTTTCGGTTTCGGTTTCGGGTTAGGGTTCGGGTTCGGGTTAGGGTTAGGGTTAGGGTTAGGAAGTCAAGTCTGGTTCTGGTTCTGGTTCTGGTTCTGGTTCTGGTTAAGTCAAGTCTGGTTCTGGTTCTGGTTCTGGTTCTGGTTCTGGTTCTGGTTCTGGTTCTGGTTAAGTCAAGTCTGGTTCTGGTTCTGGTTCTGGTTCTGGTTCTGGTTCTGGTTCTGGTTAAGTCAAGTCTGGTTCTGGTTCTGGTTCTGGTTCTGGTTCTGGTTAAGTCAAGTCTGGTTCTGGTTCTGGTTCTGGTTCTGGTTCTGGTTCTGGTTCTGGTTCTGGTTAGGTTTCTGGTTCTGGTTAGGGTTAGGGTTAAGTCAAGTCGGGTTTCGGTTCGGGTTCGGGATCAGGTTCTGGTTCGTGTTCGTATTTGGGGTCAGGTTCGGGTTAGGGTTAGGGTTATCGTTAAGTTACGTCAAGTTAAGTCAAGTTCGGTTAGGGTTAGGGTTAGGGTTAGGGTTAGGGTTAGGGTTAGGGTTAGGGTTAGGGTTAGGGTTAGGGTTAGGGTTTGGGTTTGGGTTAGGGTTTGGGTTTGGGTTTGGGTTTGGGTTAGGGTTAGGGTTAGGGTTAGGGTTAGGGTTAGGGTTCGCGTAAGGGTAAGGGTAAGGGTTATGGATAATTAAAGTCGGGTTCGGGTTCGGGTTCGGGTTCGTATTCGTATTTGTTTTCGTATTCGTATTCGGGTTAGGGTTAGGGTTAGGGTTAGGGATTTTATTTTATTTTATTTTATTTTATTTTATTTTATTTTATTTTATTTTATTTTATTTTATTTTATTTTATTTTATTTTATTTTATTTTATTTTATTTTATTTTATTTTATTTTATTTTATTTTATTTTATTTTATTTTATTTTATTTTATTTTATTTTATTTTATTTTATTTTATTTTATTTTATTTTATTTTATTTTATTTTATTTTATTTTATTTTATTTTATTTTATTTTATTTTATTTTATTTTATTTTATTTTATTTTATTTTATTTTATTTTATTTTATTTTATTTTTTATTTTTTATTTTTTATTTTTTATATTTTATTTTATTTTATTTTATTTTATTTTATTTTATTTTATTTTATTTTATTTTATTTTATTTTATTTTATTTTATTTTATTTTATTTTATTTTATTTTATTTTATTTTATTTTATTTTATTTTATTTTATTTTATTTTATTTTATTTATTTTATTTTATTTTATTTTATTTTATTTTATTTTATTTTATTTTATTTTATTTTATTTTATTTTATTTTATTTTATTTTATTTTATTTTATTTTATTTTATTTTATTTTATTTTATTTTATTTTATTTTATTTTATTTTATTTTATTTTATTTTATTTTTTATTTTTTATTTTTTATTTTTTATATTTTATATTTTATTTTATTTTATTTTATTTTATTTTATTTTATTTTATTTTATTTTATTTTATTTTATTTTATTTTATTTTATTTTATTTTATTTTATTTTATTTTATTTTATTTTATTTTATTTTATTTTATTTTATTTTATTTTATTTTATTTTATTTTATTTTATTTTATTTTATTTTATTTTATTTTATTTTATTTTATTTTATTTTATTTTATTTTATTTTATTTTATTTTATTTTATTTTATTTTATTTTATTTTATTTTATTTTATTTTATTTTATTTTATTTTATTTTATTTTATTTTATTTTATTTTATTTTATTTTATTTTATTTTATTTTATTTTATTTTATTTTATTTTATTTTATTTTATTTTATTTTATTTTATTTTATTTTATTTTATTTTATTTTATTTTATTTTATTTTATTTTATTTTATTTTATTTTATTTTATTTTATTTTATTTTATTATTTTATTTTATTTTATTTTTTTGTTGGATTTGTATGCCGCCCCTCTCCGAAGACTCGGGGTGGCTAACAGCAATGACAAGACAGCATACAATAATAATCCAATACTAAGAACAATTAAAAACCCATTATTATAAAAACCAAACATACTGACAGACATACCATGCATAAAATTGTAAGGGCCTAGGGGGAAAGAGTAGCTCAATTCCCCCATGTCTGGCGGCAGAGGTGGGTTTTAAGTAGCTTACGAAAGGCAAGGAGGGTGGTGGCAATTCTAATCTCTGGGGGGAGTTGGTTCCAGAGGGCCGGGGCCACCACAGAGAAGGCTCTTCCCCTGGGTCCCGCCAAGCGGCATTGTTTGGTATAAAAGAAAGGCGTGTGTCAAGCGTGAGTTCCTTTTCGCCAGTGCTACCGGAACGCTCCCAGTGACCAGCGTGGTTGTGCATGTGTCCAGTACAGTTGTATGTGCATCCGACATGGTTGTGCGTGCGTTCAGCAGGCGGGAGCATGCACGTCGGTGTTAAATTTGGTTTCTGCACATACATACCAGCTAAAACCGGCTACTGGCGTGTGTGTCTCATTTCTCAGCCAGAGAGGAAATGTTATGCTTGCTGAGGCCTTTTAATTTTTATTAAGATAAGTTCGAGTGACATTTCAATATGCAGTGATGAACAAATACCAATTTGAATGACTAAAGGGAGATAATTTTAAGTGTCTTCAGTTTTGATCTTTTGTTTTTAGACCCATTGTCTCCTTTCCCAAGCCTTTTTTTTTTTAAAGTGTAAGACAAAAAGTAATGCAATCCAAAACTTCCTAATGTTTCGCGGTAGCATATGTCTGTCTTCTCTTAGCTTTCTCTTAGGTAAATGCTCTTCAAGATGAGCTCTGCTGGTGACTACGCGGACATAATCAGTTAGTTTTCTTTGGCAAACGTTCACATATGCCTTGTTGTTATTGCCTCCTTTCAGCCTTAATGACTCATAACTATTCAAAAAGTGTCAGGCTCATTACTTCTTCAAACATGCCATCCAAGTGTGTGACATTCAATTATGTCTGTAGGTGGTGAAGTCTCCAAGTTAATTGAGGTGTTTTATAAGGATTGATTTAGTTTTGTCAGGTGTGAAGCAATTGAACTGATGAAAGTGCCATTATAGTATAGTGGTTATAATGTTAAACCAGTGCAGGGACACCAATGCTTCAATTCAATTCAATTCAATTTATTAGATTTGTATGCTGCCCCTCTCCAAAGACTCGGGGCAGCTCACAACAACAATAAAAACAATATTCCAGCGAAAACAAATCTAATATTAAAAAGCACATGGATCTTGATTTGGGCGACTTTCTCCTGCAGTATCTTACAGAGTTATCATTGCAGGATAAACTGAAGGGATACCTTTTTCCAAGCTACTTTTGATCTCAGGCAAAAGGCAGGATATACATCTAAATGATAAATGATTAACTAATCAGTTCACTGATGGACTCTGAAATTTGACTAGATTTTTTTAATAAAATAAAATGGAATTCTTTATTGGCCAAGTGTGATTGGACACACAAGGAATTTGTCATTGGTGGATATGCTCTAAGTGAACATAAAAGAAAAGACACATTTGTCAAGAATCATGAGATATAGTACCTTTCAGTCCAAATGTCAATATTTTCTTTAAAATAAAGTATCTTTCCAAAACCACATCTTCTCTTAAAACTATCAACAAAGCTTTCTCTCTCTCTTACTTCCCAAATATTTTCTTCAGTTTTTTAATATACTTGTTCCATCGCTAACATTTAGCTTCCATATTTTCCCCCTCTGATTTTTTTTTTGTGTGTGTGTGTGTCACTTTTTTTTTCTTTTAAAAGGCATCAGTTTTGGATCACAAATCACTCACTTTTTCCTCCTGCTCAATCTTGCTGTTCTAGTCTTTCTCCGGCTTTGTGGCAGCCATATTAGTTTCCTCTGCACCATGTCCTTGCCTAGGGCTGGGGTAGGCAAAGTTGGCTCTTCTATGATTAGATTAGATTTATTGGATTTATATGCCGCCCCTCTCCGCAGACTTGGGGCGGCTCACAACAATGGTGAAGAACAGTGCATAGTAACAAATCTAATATTTAAAAATCTAGATGACAGTTTTAGATTAAAAAGTCCAAAAAAGAAACTCCAATATGTAAAAAAAACAACACACAATCGAATCATACACAAAAACTACATGGGCAAGGGGGAGATGTCTCAATTCCCCCCATGCCTGATGGCAGAAGTGGGTTTTAAGAAGTTTACGAAAGACAAGGAGGGTGGGGGCAATCCTGATCTCTGAGGGGGAGCTGGTTCCAGAGGGTCGGAGCCACCACAGAGAAGGCTCTTCCCCTGGGTCCCGCCAGACGACATTGTTTAGTCGACGGGACCCGGAGAAGGCCAACTCTGTGGGACCTAACCAATTGCTGGGGTGACATGTGGACTGAATGATTGGCTCAGGAATTCTGAAAGTTGAGGTCCACAAGTCATAGAAGAGCCAACTTTGCCTACCCCTAGGCTAGGGGCTTTCCAATTCGGGGAGAGGCGGCTCCCCTCTTCCTTCCTGGCATCCACCTTCACCCCTCCTTGTGGGGGGAAGTTTAGGTCCCAATCTGGGACCCTTGGGCGTGGGGGTATTGGAGCCAGCCGTAGAGCTCGCATTCTGGTTTCCGATGCCGCTGAAGGAGAAACCGGAAGTCCTGATTGACTTCTAATAGGCTGCAGAGAGACAACCAAATGTGGCAGTAAAATGCCCAGGTCTCCTAGGCAGTGTAGAGTAGCTTATGTATATACAGGAGGATCGGTTTGCTTAGCCAGTGTCTGAAGAAGACAATGAAATGAATGTAATGCAAGAAGCTGCTGACCAGGCATGCAATCTTTCTTTCTTATTTATTTGTTTGTTTGTTTGTTTGTTTATTTATTTATTCATTCATTCATTCATTCATTCATTCATTTATTTATTTATTTATTAGATTTGTATGCCGCCCCTCTCCGTAGACTTGGGGTGGCTAACAACAATAATAAGACAATATGAAGAAATCTAATACTAAAAGTAATGTAACAAAAAAAAAACCCAGTTTAAGAAACCAATCATAGATACAGACATACCATGCATAAATTTTATAAGCCTAGGGGGAAGGGAATATCTCAATTCCCCCATGCCTGATGACAGAGGTGGGTTTTAAGGAGCTTACGAAAGGCTAGGAGGGTAGGGGCAACTCTGATCTCTGGGGGGAGTTGGTTCCAGAGGGTCGGGGCCGCCACAGAGAAGGCTCTTCCCCTGGGTCCCGCCAAACGGCATTGTTTAGTTGATGGGACCCGGAGAAGGCCAACTCTGTGGGACCTAACTGGTTGCTGGGATTCGTGCGGCAGAAGGCGGTCCCGGAGATATTCTGGTCCGATGCCATGAAGGGCTTTATAGGTCATAACCAACACTTTGAATTGTGACCGGAAACCGATCAGCAACCAATGCAGACTGTGGAGTGTTGGTGTGACATTATCCACTATGTCTCTTGAGTGTCTCAGAGTTGATCATGGCAGGGAGGCGAGGGCAGTCTTTTCTGGCCCACTCTATCTTGCCTTCCAGAGCTTTGACCATGACATTTCTGACCAGGAATCTCTCAGGAGACTTCCATCCCAGCACTCCGAGATCCTTGACCTTTGTTGTACAATCAAGCAGAATCATTCCATCTTCTGTGACCTCAGCCCTGAACTAGAATCAACGTCACATGCCAGGTAGTACCCACAGTAACACCATACGTTTTGTAACATTTATCTTCTATTAGCATGCTTTTGAGAGACACACCTTGTCTTCTTCACATTGAAAAACACCGTTTCCAGAATGTGTATTATTGAAGAATTGAATCTCATTTTAATATGCAGGGGAATCTTTTCCCCTCTTTGGTCCTGTCTCATTATTTGTTTTAAAATACACATATAGGCTTTATACATCTATTCAGGGCATAGCTTATAAGCATTGCTTAACCACGGTCTGCAATATTGTCTGGGACGCTACACATCCTGTTCACGACTTGTTTTCCTTGCTACCTTCTTGGAGGAGGTTCGTGGTATCTGAAACAAAGCATCCAGATACAACTGCAGTTTTGGTCCATACAGTATCAAGCTTGTGAACTCTCAAGCTTCCTCTTTCTGTTATGTATTCAAGATGGACGGTGACTAATATTTATATTTATTTATATAGAAACAGTACGGGCCACACTGTGCACTGGTAGTAAAATAGAGTATATTTACTATAAACTATTTATGGGACCGTCTTTTGCCGTATACCTCCCAGCGACCGACCACAGGGTCAGCCTTCTTCAGGTCCTGTCGATCAAAAAATGTCAATTGGCAGGGTCACGTGGGAGGACCTTCTCTGTGGCAGCTCCGATTCTGAGGAACCAACTACCCCCAGAAGCTCATACCATCCCCAGTCTCCTAGCCTTCTGGAAGGCTATGAAAACTTGGCTCTGCCAGCCGAAGGGCCATTGAGGCCATTGAGTAAGACCAATTACCGTATTTTTCAGAGTATAAGATAGAAACATAGAAACATAGAAGACTGACGGCAGAAAAAGACCTCATGGTCCATCTAGTCTGCCCTTATACTATTTCCTGTATTTTATCTTAGGATGGATCTATGTTTATCTCAGGCATGTTTAAATTCAGTTACTGTGGATTTACTAACCATGTCTGCTGGATATTTGTTCCAAGCATCTACTACTCTTTCAGTACAATAATATTTTCTCATGTTACTTCTGATCTCCCCCCCCCCCCAACTAACCTTAGATTGTGCCCCCTTGTTCTTGTGTTCACTTTCCTATTAAAAACACTTCCCTCCTGAATCTTATTTAGCCCTTTAACATGTTTAAATGTTTCGATCATGTCCCCCCTTTCCCTTCTGTCCTCCATATGTATGGGTGTAGGTCACGCATGGTATTCACTTACCTTCACTACTGGTTCGCAAATGTGAGTGCACACATCTTTGATAAATTTAAAATGAAAATTCCCCCAATGTTGAAATCTATCATAGTTTCACCTTTCAAATTTTCATTTTTTCATGTCAGGATTTTGTTAAGGAGTGTGCAGAGTGATCTCTGAGTTGTTAAAGATACACATACACAGAGGAAACATGGAGTTCCAGCAGATATCCAGTTGATAGCCCAAAGACATGACTAATGGTTCAGTCAGACAAACCAGATACCAGATTCACTAAGTGCATAACATATTATTTATTTTGGCAAATATTTTAGTTAAGAACAATCTTAGTCATACACAGTTAAATCAGTCATTGCATGTACAATACTATAAGTCTTAGTTGTTCAGATTACAAATACATAAACCAGCATTTAACACACACTTTCGACTACAGCAGTCACTGAGAACATAACAGAATTAGCAGAGAGAGAATCACACTTCTGCTTTCCTCTTCTGGCAATCTGCAATACAGTGATCCCTCGATTTTTGCGATCTCGATCTTCGCGAAACGCTATATCGCGATTTTTCAAAAAATATTAATTAAAAATATTTCCCCACCCGATGACGTCACTCTCTTCCTTTCTCATCTTTCTTTCTCTCTCTCTTTCTCTCTCTTGCTTCTTCCTCTCTCACACTCTCTTCCTCCCTCTCTCATCTCTTTCTTTCCTTCTCTCTCTTTCTCTATCTCTCCCCCTCTTGCTCTCAAGCGGCGGGCGGCGGGCGGGCGGCGGGCGGGCAGCAGCGAGGAGCCGAAGATCGGGGTTTCCCCTTTGCGTGGGTGGCGGGGAAGACCCAGGGAAGGTTCCTTCGGCCGCCCAGCAGCTGATCTGCTTGGCAGCGCCGCAGCAGCGAGGAGCCGAAGATCGGGGTTTCCCTGCCGCCCACTCAAAGGGGAAACCCCGATCTTCGGCTCCTCACTGCTGCGGCGCTGCCGAGCAGATCAGCTGCTGGGCGGCCGAAGGAACCTTCCCTGGGTCTTCCCCGCCACCCACGCAAAGGGGAAACCCCGATCTTCGGCTCCTCGCTGCTGCGGCGCTGCCGATCAGATCAGCTGCTGGGCGGCGGAAGGAACCTTCCCTGGGTCTTCCCAGGTGCGGAAGTAAAAACACCATCTGCGCATGCGCGGCCATGGAAAAAAGGGCACGCATGCGCAGATGGTGTTTTTACTGCCGCACCACTATATTGCGAAAAATCGATTATCGCGAGGGGTCTTGGAACGGAACCCTCGCGATAATCGAGGGATCACTGTACTAACTTTTAAAGCTATAGTATTGTAATACATTTAAGCATACATTTTTAGTTTGCTTATTTTTTTATTTTGTCCAATACACAATGAGGGTTTTAGTGGGTATATATCTTTATACACATAGTAAAATACATGATGAAGGTTATAGAGGAGATAGTAGTAAAATATATCTAAGTAAAATATATCTAAGAAATAATAGAAAAGAAGGTATAGTAATAGAACATGTCAATAAAAGAATAGAAGAAGAGGTATAGGAATAGAAGAAAGGTATAGGAGATATAGGAGAGCAATAGGACAGGGGATGGAAGGCACTCTAGTGCACTTGTACTCGCCCCTTACTGACATCTTAGGAATCTGGATAGGTCAAACCCAGCCAGTTATGTACATAGTACTAACAATTTTTTCCATAAATGTTACTCCTTCTGTTTGGAAATACATGTTTGTCTTTAACTGAAATTTAGAAATTCTATTGACTTTCTCATGGACAATCAAGTAAGTCAAATATTTACTATGTTAGTTCTCAAGTCTTCTCAAGTATTTGCATGTCAATGGTGATGATGAATTTTGCTATTGCATTGTGACTGTCACTTATTCAGAAAGTTGATCACTATATATCTGTTAATGTGGATACTCTCAACTTTTACAAAATTGCCATTTTCTTTCTTTCTGTATTCCCCAGGCCTTCTTCTTTCCATGGTATCTCATCATGTCTTCAGATCCTGCAAGGCCTGGTCCTTCTGGAGCACCCGGCATTCCTCCTATCCCAAAACCTGACAGTCCATTGGTTCCAGTTCCAGAGAAACCATGGCCAGAAGGACCACCAAAACCAGTAGGCCCTCAGCCCTTGGGACCTCTAGTGCCTGGGAAACCTTGGCCAGAAGGCCCCCCTGTATCACCATATCCCCTGCAGCCCAAATTTCCACAACCACCAAAGCCCTTGGGGCCTGACAATTCAGGACAAATTCCTGGGTCACTTAATCCCCCACTTCCTGATGACCCTTACCCACCCTTACCCCTGCTGCCAATGGCACCTTGGCCCCCACTACCTGAGTGGGATGATCAAGGAAATGTTCCTGAAAAGCGTCCTGGGGAGGATTAATATTTTTCATGATCTACTTGTAGCAAATATGGAACTGTAATTTATTTTTCCGTCTGAACTTTGTTTTTTTTTAAAGAGTATTCCAAATTTAGACTCAGCCGTAACCTGCTGTTACTAATTCTTGAAAAGCTCTTGGCAGTTGTGTGTCAACAGGAACAGAAAAGGGAAAGAGATGAAAGAAATGGATGTGAGAATCCATTTGTGGATTGTGAGAAATCAGTCTCACAATTTTGATGTTCTGCTGTGTTGATGTCCTGCTAAGCAAATCTTACTTGTGAATAAACACCTTTCTTATGTTTTAAATTGAAAGGAGGCCTTTCAGTTGATTTATATAATTATGTTTTCTCTGATTATTTGCCAGTATTTACTTCCCTTTATTTCTGGTACCAACCAAAGCTATTCTCATGTCTTCAGTTTTCATAGATAGATGGATGGATGGATGGATGATATACAGTGATACCTCATCTTACGAACGTAATTTGTTCCGTGACGAGGTTCGTAACTAGTAAAGTTCATAAGATCAAACAATGTTTCCCACAGGAATTAATGTAAAAGCGAATAATGCGTACAAACCCAAAACTCACCCCTTTTGCCTTGCGCCGCTGTGAATTCCTGCCTCCAGACTTCCATTGCCAGCCAAAGCGCCCATTCTTGCACTGCTGGGAATTCCCAGAGGCTTCCCTCACTGGGAAACCCCACCTCTGGACTTCCGTTGCCAGCTGAAGCGCCCATTTTTGCGCTGCTGGGATTTCCCTGAGGTTCCCCTCACTGGGATTTAAAGCAGCACTGGCAAAAATGAAGGGAATCCCAGCGAGGAGAGCCTCAGGGAAATCCCAGCAGCATAAGAAAGGGCGGTTCGGCTGGCAAGGAAGTCCGGAGATGGGGTTTCCCAGCGAAAGGAGGCTCAGGGGAATCCCAGCGCTTTGGCTGGCAACCGAAATCCGGAAGCGGGGCACCCCAGCGGCTTGGGTTCGTAAGGTGAAAATACTTCAGAAGAAGAGGCAAAAAAATCTTAAACATCGAGTTTGTATCTCGAAAAGTTTGTTAGAAGAGGCATTCGTAAGATGAGGTACCACTGTATATACATATTTCAAGTCTGATGATCCCCAGGAATAATTGAAACTGATTTGCCTACCTACTATGAGGAGATGGATATCAGAGGAAAATGCTTTGCATAAAAAAAGGCCTGTCAATCCAAATAGGTGCCCAATCTGGGGTCCAAGAGGGCCCAAAACCTTTGAGGGCCCTAACATTATGATCATGTAATACCAACATGACAGATAGCAGGAACTATTAAAGATGTGGCTGGACAGTAAGCATATTGGTTACAATGACTTTAAGCATTAAGTAAGTGTAAATCCAATCTAGGTTTTTCTTCCCCACCTGCTGAATTCCATACTACAGTGGTGCCTCATGATACGAACTTAATTGGTTCCAGGAGGAGGTTCGTAAGGTGAAAAGTTCGTAAGATGAAACAATGTTTCCCATAGGAATCAATGTAAAAGCAAATAATGGGTGCAAATCCCAAACTTTAGAAGGGAGGCGAACAGAGGGCAGGGAGGAGCAGCTAAAGGGGGCGGGTTTAAGAAGCAAGGCTAGGCTAAAGGGTGAGTGGTAAGGAAGAAAGGCAAGGGGGGCGCCCCTCCCTTTTCTTTTTTCAAAAGACACCCTTTCAGTGCCTCTGCAAGCACGCTGTTCTCTGCAAACTCTTTCCCCCTCCAAGCCGCCCCTCCCTTTTCTTTCTTCAAAAAAGGGGAAAAAAAGAAACCCCTTCATCCCAGCAGCAGCGGCTTGGGTTCGTAAAGTGAAAATAGTTCGGAAGAAGAGGCAAAAAAATCTTAAACACCGGGTTCGTATCTCGAAAAGTTCGTTAGAAGAGGCATTCGTAAGATGAGGTACCACTGTACTTTGTTTGCCTTAGAGAATTCCATCCAAAACTTGATAAAAGTCAAGAAAGCAAGGCTGTCTGGCTGGGAAATTCTAGGAATTAAAGCCCATACATCTTCAAGATGCCATGATTGAAAAAGACTGATTTAAGAGAATGTTATCACTGATGTAAGATTGAGACACACTAATTTACAGGACTATTATCACTGGTATGTGAGAGGGCTGTTCAGTCGAGAGATTATTGCATATCTGCCTATTTTTCTTGAAGCTGAAATTCTCTGATAAGGACTTATTGGAAAAGCGGACTGACCACAAATGACCTCGATGTTAGATTCCACGTGATCCTGTCTAACGCCATGTTGCAAATGTGTATTGAGTTTTCATTCCTAATGTAGATAAGAGATGGCTTTGCACATTAAAAGAAGGATGTGCTTATGTTAAAGGAATGAGTAAAAGCATTTCAGGCAGGAACGTGGAATGAGGAAGAGAATATATATATTTAGGCCAAGTTGAAAGAAAATTCATATTCATATATTCCTGAATCTAAGTGGATTTGGGGTGGGGGCATTGCTGAGTTTTAGAATCTAAACTCTTGAACTTGCAGATGGGAGCCTTGAAAAATCTGAAGTGCAGAATGTATTATCAAGAAACATTGTAGGGGATGATAATGCATCATAATTTATTTTAGTTTTTTTTATTTTATTAAATTTGGAGGCTGCCCAATTCCAAACAGTTCTGTGAGGTAAATAAATAAAATAAAATGAATAAATCCAAAATACATAAAACCAAATAAAAAAGAACCATGCATACAATATGACCACTGAGAGATCAAAAATATTTATTTATTTATAGATGATGGTGTATATGAGGTATTAAGGGAATGCCTTTTTATGTTAAATTGGGGAAATCACATGATTTACATATAGCATAATGTTCTTATATACATATAAATTACTCAAGATCTAGATTCTTTATGTACAGGTAGCCTTGACATACAATCATTTGTTTAGTCATCGTTCAAAGTTACAACAGCATTAAAAACAGTGAATTATGACAATTTTTCACATGTATGACGGTTTCATCATCCCCATGGTCACATGATCAAAATTCCGATGCTTGGCAATAAGTTTATATTTATGATGATAAATATGATTGCTGTGTCACGGGGTCATGTGATCATCGTTTGCAACCTTCTGAAAAGCGAAGTCAAACGGGAAGCCAGATTCTCTTAAAAGCCACGTAACCAATTTAACAACTGCTGTGCTTTACTTAAACAGCTGTGGCAAGAAAAGTTGGTTTCTCTTAGCAACAGAAATTTTGGGCTCAACTGTGCTCACATTTCAAGGACTTTCTCTGTTATTTGTGATTTTGACAAGGCTTAGGTCAATGATGGCAAACTTATGGTATGCGTGCCACAGGTGGCACCTGGAGCCATATTAAGGCACGGATAAATTATATAGAAACATAGAAACATAGAAGTCTGACGGCAGAAAAAGACCTCATGGTCCATCTAGTCTGCCCTTATACTATTTTCTGTATTTTATCTTAGGATGGATATATGTTTATCCCAGGCATGTTTAAATTTAGTTACTGTGGATTTATCTACCATGTCTGCTGGAAGTTTGTTCCAAGGATCTACTACTCTTTCAGTAAAATAATATTTTCTCAAGTTACTTTTGATCTTTCCCCCAACTAACTTCAGATTGTGTCCCCTTGTTCTTGTGTTCACTTTCCTATTAAAAACACTTTCTTCCTGGACCTTATTTAACCCTTTAACATATTTAAATGTTTCGATCATGTCCCCCCTTTTCCTTCTGTCCTCCAGACTATACAGATTGAGTTCATTAAGTCTTTCCTGATACGTTTTATGCTTAAGACCTTCCATCATTCTTGTAGCCCGTCTTTGGACCCGTTCAATTTTGTCAATATCTTTTTGTAGGTGAGGTCTCCAGAACTGAACACAGTATTCCAAATGTGGTCTCACCAGCGCTCTATACAGCAGGATCATAATCTCCCTCTTCCTGCTTGTTATACCTCTAGCTATGCAGCCAAGCATCCTACTTGCTTTCCCTACTGCCTGACTGCACTGTTCACCCATTTTGAGATTGTCAGAAATCACTACCCCTTAATCCTTTTCTTCTGAAGTTTTTGCTAACACAGAACTGCCAATACAATACTTAGATTGAGGATTCCTTTTCCCCAAGTGCATTATTTTACATTTGGAAATATTAAACTGCAGTTTCCATTGCTTTGACCATTTATATAGTAAAGCTAAAATCATTTACCATATTACAGACGCCTCCAGGAATATCAACCCTATTGCACACTTTAGAGTCATTGGCAAATAGGCAAACCTTCCCTACCAAACCTTCCCCTATGTCACTCACAAATATATTAAAAAGAATAGGACCCAGAACAGACCCTTGTGGCACACCGCTTGTAACCTGTGTCTGCTCAGAATACTCGCCATTAACAATAACTCTCTGATGTCTACGCTTCAGCCAGCTGCAAATCCATTGAACTATCCAGGGATTAAGTCCAATCTTCACTAATTTATCTTATCTAACTTATGAACTACAGTGAGTCACTTAAGAACGGTGGCAAGAAAGGGCATAAAATGGGGCAAACCTCACTTAACAAATGTTTCACTCAACAACAGAATTTTTGGGCTCAATTGTGGCTGTTGTAAGTCAAGGACTCCCTGTAAATTAAAATGCAAAAAAAATATGTAAATTATATTTTTGGTACAAAAGGGCCAACCTATTTCAGTTATGTGATGATGGAAATTCTATCCCACCTTCCCTCTCCAATGTAGATAAAATATTATTCTGTGATAATACTGGTGTTCCATATTATTTTCATATGCTGGGTATTATGTCAAACTTTGGTATGCGAAAGAAATACAGAGCTAAGAATCTTTTTATTCCAAGGGGTTAGCATTTAATCATGAAAACATTTGCGTTGAAGATCCAACAATTGTCCTTGTCACAGTCCAACAAACTTGATGAATCACAAATCAGGGTTCAACTCCCATCAGCCAGAAGAGTTTCCTTCATTTTTCAATATTTTTGTCTCCTTGTTTAAAAATATGGAACAAGATTCCAGGGAAAGATTGAGGCTTGACCTAGAAAATAGTATTCTGGAACAAAGCAAAACAACGGGAAACTCCAGCTTACAAGTCAAAGAATAAATCCAATTAAGGCAATAAATCCAATTATTTCCTGTGAAAGCAGAATTGCCTCAGAAGGTTGAATCTCCAAATGTTGTAGGAATTCTACAACATTTGGAGATTTAACCCTCTGAGGCAATTCTCAGTGAAGAATGTTGGGAGTTGTAGTTTAGCAACGTGTGGTAGTCCCACAATTAAATAATATGATGTCACCTTTTTGCTATAAGACCTCTATTTGTATAGTATAAGGTGAAATATTATTTTTAAAAAACCCCATCCCATTTAAATCCATTGAGTGGACACCTTGCTATATCTACTGTATATGCCTGTCAGTGAAAACCATAAATTAGCCTGACTTCTAGTGGCTGGGAGCTCCAAAGCCTAAAAGCGTGAGAAGGCGTGACTGTGTATTCCTGCTAAATAGTAAAAAAATAATGACTGTTATTCATTTTTATATGCAAACTGATGCATGGTATTTATGAATGGTCGTTAAACTATATTGCTTTTTGTCATCTGCTCCAGAGAAAGCAGGTCAGGTCAGCGGGTCTAGTGCAATATTAACTGGTCAGATCCTCCAACCTGTAATATTAAAGGCCACACATATAAAGGGTGAGGTAGATAGTCCTTGATTAACAACCACTCATTCTGGGACTAATCAAAGATATGGCAACGTCGGTCCTCGTGATTGCAAGGGTGCTATGACTGGCAGCCATGACTAGGATTTGGGTGCTTGAAACCAGTTCAAAATCATAGTCCGTCCCGTCCGTCCGTCCATCCATCCATCCATCCATCCATCCATCCATCCATCATCCACCCACTCACCCACCCACCCTGGAAAACTTGATTACTAAAGTTGTTTAAAGTAATATGTCTCATAATTTTTAACATTGCTTCTGCTCAAGTCATGAAGAACCTCCCATTGATCTGAGGAAAGCTGGCTCTCCTCACTTACCTTCCAGAGGAAACAGCACCCAATATATCCTCCAATGAAGAGTCCAGAGACGGTTAAGCAGATCAGAATGATGGCCCAGAACGTCAGTGGTCGCCTCCCTGGATCTTGCGTTGTTGTTGTCCCTATTGCCCGAAAATGAACACGAAGATTCCATTGTAGAATATAATTCATGGGGGGGGGGGGGGTGTTTATGGTTTTTTGTTCTATCATACCTGGTATAGTGATGTTGGCTGCTGTTGTATTGATCACAGTTGTACTTGGGCCACTTGAGCTTAATGAATGAGTGCTGTTAGTTGTCAGAAATGCCACTGTAAAAACAAAACGTGGTTTTGTATAAAACCTGGATAAAAATTTATTTATTTACAGTATTTATTTGTTTGTTTATCTACTTACTTACTTACCTACTTACCTACTTATTACTTATTTACTTATTTACTTCTATCTATCTGTCTGTCTGTCTATCTATCTACCTACATACCTATCTACCTACCTACCTATACCTATCTGTGTCTGCCTATCTGTCTACATCTATCTATCTATCTATCTATCTATCTATCTATCTATCTATCTATCTATCTATCTATCTATCTATCTATCTATCTATCTATCTATCTATCTACCTACCTACCTACCTACCTACCTACCTACCTGTCACGCTGTATATTGCCAGCCCCTCAGAGACATTTAGTAATGAAAGAGTTAACTAAAGTGTGCCTCATTAGATCCTGCTATTATGATGTAATATCCTGCCAGCTCACTTCCTTCTTCTTCCACACTCTTCTCTACTATCCTCCATTATGTAAAGACGTATTTGTTATGTTGTCCCTCGAGACATGTTTTATTTCTGTTTTAAAATAAAGAGATCTTGTTTTAAACAAATGACTAACGCTTTTCTCCATCAGCTCCGCGGGGTTAAGGTCCTAACAGACTTTAATCACTCACAAACCGCGACACTACCTACCTACCTACCTACCTACCTACCTACCTACCTACCTATCTATCTATCTATCTATCTATCTATCTATCTATCTATCTATCTATCTATCTATCATTTATTTATAAAATTTATTGGCCGCCTAACTAGCCATAGGGCATTGATGGTAAACCTATGGCACGGGTGCTACAAATGGCACGCGGAGGCATATCTTCTGGCGCGTGAGCTGTTGCCCTAGCTCAGCTCCAACATGCATGTGTGGGCTGGCAAGCTGGTTTTTGGCTTGTGCAGAGGCTCTGGAAGGGTGTTTTTGGCTTCCAGAGAGCCTCTGGGGGGATAAGGGAGAGTATTTTTACCCTTTGGAATCCTTTGGAGCCTGGGGAGTGCAATACATGAGCCTACTGGGCCCACAGAAGTTGGGAAACAAGCCATTTCCAGGCTCCAGAGGGTCTCCGAGGGGTGGGGGAAGCTGTTTTCGCCCTCCCCAGGCATTGAATTATGGGTCTGGACACTCATGCCTTTATGATAGCGCGCGCTTACGCTCTTTGGGCACCCGAGGGAAAAAAGGTTCACCATCACTGCCCTAGGGTAACTCTGGGCAGTTTATAATTACACATATAGCTAAAACATAAAAAGTTAAAATCAGACATTTTAAAATCAGGGGCAGAATGGGGCGGGGGGGGGAATCTGTTTTTAACCAATCAATCACCTCCGTTGTGCTGTTCCCCCACTAAAGCCCCAAGCTACGTCTTGAAGAAAAGATGGGAGGGTTTGACCCAACCTCACATAGCTATCAGTAACCTACATGGTGGAGTAGCAGTTATTCTGCTGTGGTTTCCAGGAGAGGTTATGTTGATGTCGGATAGTCCAGGAATAGGAGTCTTGATGGTGGCTGTTGCCGATTCTTCTCTTGTTCCACTGGAGATGCTTGGGAAGCTGGGAGATGTTTTAGGTACATGGGTCTTTTCTGTTGTCACAGAGAGGTTCCAGGTGCTCCTACTGAAGGGCAGAACCGTACTGGTAGATGCATTAGTACCTCTGGCTGGTAATGAGACGAGAATAGGTATCCTTAGTACCAAGAGCAATCAAATAGGAATAGCATTTAGACTCACATGGCATGGGACCAGATTACTTATGGGACCACCTCCTGCTGCACGAATCCCAGCGACTGGTTAGGTCCCACAGAGTCGGCCTTCTCCACGTCCCGTCTACTAGACAATGTCATTTGGCAGGGCCTAGGAGAAGAGCCTTCCCTGTGGGGGCCCCAGCCCTCTAGAATCAGTTCTGGAGATTCATACTGCCCCCACTCTCCTCGCCTTTCATAAGAGTCTAAAGTCTCACCTATGCCGCCAAGCTTGGGGTCATTAGATTCTATCCCCCGACCAATGAATGTATAGTGGGTTTGACGATTGAATGGATATGTGTGTATTTTACTTGGTTCTTTAGTTTTTAGATGTAACTTTTAATTAATCAATTGGATTTCGATATATATTGTCTTTTTATATGTTGTAAGACCTAGGAGAGAGGGCGGCATATAAATCCAATAAAATTTAAACTTAAACTTAATACCGCTTCACAGAGCTTTACAGCCTTCTCTAAGCGGTTTTTTGAGTCAGCATATTGCCCCCTAACAATCTGGGTCCTCATTTTACCCACCTGGGAACAGGGCCGCCATCAGGAATTTTGTGGCCCCATACAGAAACGTACTGGTAGATGCATTAGTACCTCTAGCTGATAATGAGACGAGAAAAGGTATCCTTAGTACCAAGAGCAATCAAATAGGAATAGCATTTAGACTCACATGGCATGGGACCAGATTACTTATGGGACCGCCTCCTGCTGCACGAATCTCAGCGACTGGTTAGGTCCCACAGAGTCGGCCTTCTCCAGGTCCCATCTACTAGACCAGTGTTTTTCAACTAGTGTGCCGTGAGTCATGGTCAGATGTGCCATTTATCCAGCCTGCCGCCAGCCGCCTCCATCCGAATATAAACATTCCCTTCACAATCCCTCCAGCTATCAGCGACAGGAAGAGTGGAGGAGGAAACACTCACTGACCAATCACCATCTAGGATTCATCCCGACCACTAGCGATGAACCAATAGCAGGCCGCCTCTCATCCACACCCAGGAAGGTCCCCACTTGGGCTGCTGCGCACTTGTCATTGTGTGGCCGTGGCGAGTAGTTGAAGCTGTTACTCCTCCCCATGGTCCCGATTTCTAATCCTGGTCAGGACTGGAGGTAAATGTTGCCACCACTAGATGAAGCCTCAGCCTCAGCTGGTTATGTCTATTATGATGGTGTATATAGATATTTGACCTTTTTGTTTTTATAAGAGGCCCCCGCAGAGGGTGATATACAATGCATCACAATATTATCTATATTGTATATGGCCTCTTGAAGGGTCATCTTCTTAAAGAGCTCAAATCTCTATATACACCATCAAAACAGACAGAACCAAGTGAGTATAAACACATTTAGAAACGATATTATTAACTATATGAATACTGTAATATGTACTGTGTTAGAGTGTCATTTTGTGTCATTTTGGTTGGTGGTGTGCCCCATGATTTTGTAAATGTAAAAAATGTGCTGTGGCTCAAAAAAGGTTGAAAATTACTGTACTAGACAATGTCCTTTGGCGGGACCTAGGGGAAGAGCCTTCTCTGTGGGGCCCCCGGCCCTCTAGAATAAGTTGTGTAGATTCATATTGCCCCCACTCTCCTTGCCTTTCGTAAGAATTTAAAGACTCACCTATGCCACCAAGCTTGAGGTCATTAGATTCTACCCCCTGACCAATGAATGTAAAGTAGGTTTGACGATTGAATGGATATGTGTGTATTTTACTTGGTTCTTTAGTTTTTAGATGTAACTTTTAATTAATTACTGTAATTGGATTTCGATGTATATTGTCTTTTTATATGTTGTAAGCCACCCTGAGTCCTCGGAGAGGGGTGGGGCATATAAATCCAATAAAATTTAAACTTAAACTTATATACCGCTTCACAGTGCTTTACAGCCTTCCCTAAGCGGTTTATTGAGTCAGCATATTGCCCCCCAACAATCTGGGTCCTCATTTTACCCACCTGGGAAGGATGGAAGGTTGAGTCAGCCTTGAGCCTGGTGAGATTTGAACTGTCAAACTGCAGGCAGCTGGCAGGCAGCAGAAGTAAAGAGCCTCGATAGTGCAGTGGTTAGAGTGCAGTTCTGCAAGCTATTTGTGCTGATCACCGGCTGCCAACAGTTTGGCAGATCAAATCTCAATAGGCTCAAGGTTGACTCAGCCTTCCATCCTTCCGAGGTTGGTGAAATGAGGACCCAGATTGTTGGGGGCAATAGGCTGATTCTCTGTCAACCGCTTAGAGCAGGCTGTAAAGCACTGTGAAGCGGTATATAAGTCTAAATGCTATTGCTATTGCTAAATAGCCTGCAGTTTAACCACTGTGCCATGGTGGCTCATAGGGATAACCATGTTTTTCCAAGCATGGATTATTTACATATTTAGCATGTGGCAAAAATGTGAAAAGACACGACAATTACATTCTCACTGAGCAAATATTTACTTTGTTTACAGATTCCAAGGTAGACTCTTTATATCGCCAATACATGATGGAATTGTATACAGCCCTGGTCTCCAACCTTTTGGTTCAATGGACCGGTGAAGGTGGGGGCAGTGGTGGATGGGTACGGGGAGGCTTTTGTGCAGCATTTGTTCTGCTTTCACAAATGCAGCTTCACACACAATGGGCAGGTGCTCGCCCACCACTTCCGCAGCCTGGTTTCATACAGGCTGCAGACCAGCATTGGGCCAAAGACTGGGGGTTGGGGATCCTGTTATACAGAAAGTCTCTGGAATTTTCTTGACATATACACTGAGAGGGCATTGTTTCCAGAGGTGGGTTCCTGCCGATCCAGACGGGTTCTATAGGGTGCAATCCCAAAATACCTGGACTAAATCACCATCAATCAATTGCAAAAGGCAGCTTGACTTAGAACAGCTTACATCCTGCGACAAACTTTTTACCACAATCAAATAACAGTTGCCTATCCCAGGTTCCTGGGAAGGACTCGATAGGTGGATAAAAATGCCAAATCCAGTCTAAACATTTAGCTGACAGTGCTAATAACAATAACAATAACAACAACAGCAGCAGCAAAACACAGATTCACTTCAAACAGCTTACATCCTGTGATATTTTTATATTATATTATATTATATTATATTATATTATATTATATTATATTATATTATATTATATTATATTATATTATATTATATTATATTATATTATATTATATTATATTATATTATATTATATTATATTATATTATATTATATTATATTATATTATATTATATTATATTATATTATATTATATTATATTATATTATATTATATTATATTATATTATATTATATTATATTATATTATATTATATTATATTATATTATATTATATTATATTATATTATATTATATTATATTATATTATATTATATTATATTATATTATATTATATTATATTATATTATATTATATTATATTATATTATATTATATTATATTATATTATATTATATTATAATTTATTTATTTTGTCCAATACACAATGAGGGTTTTAGTGGGTATACACATAGTAAAATACATGATGAAGTTTATAGAGGATATACTCATAGTAAAATATATCTAAGAAAGAATAGAAGAGAAGATATAGGAACATATCAATGAACATATCAATGAAAGAATAGAAGAAGAGATATAGGAATAGAAGAAAGGTATAGGAGATATAGGAGAGCAATAGGACAGGGGACGGAAGGCACTCTAGTGCACTTGTACTCGCCCCTTACTGACCTCTTAGGAATCTGGATAGGTCAACCGTAGATAATCTAAGGGTAAAGTGTTGGGGGTTTGGAGATGACACTATGGAGTCCGGTAATGAGTTCCACGCTTCGACAACTGGGTTACTGAAGTCGTATTTTTTACAGTCAAGTTTGGAGCGGTTAATATTAAGTTTAAATCTGTTGTGTGCTCTTGTGTTGTTGTGGTTGAAGCTGAAGTAGTCGCCGACAGGCAGGACGTTGCAGCTTATGATCTTGTGGGCAATACTTAGATCTTGCTTAAGGCGTCTTAGTTCTAAGCTTTCTAGGTCCAAGATTGAAAATCTAGTCTCGTAGGTTATTCTGTTTCGAGTGGAGGAGTGAAGTATCTTTGGACATTTTCAAGGGTGTTAATGTCTGAGATGCGATATGGGTTCCAAACAGATGAGCTTATATTATGTTATATTATACTATTATAAATAGCATGTGTCTATCCCAGGTCCTTGAGAATGACTCAAGGGGTGGATAAAAATGGGCTGTGAAAACATTTACTGACCCCTCGCATCCTGGACATAAACTGTTTCAACTCCTACCCTTAAAACATCGCTATAGAGCACCGCACACCAAGACAACTAGACACAATAACAGTTTTTTCCCAAATGCCACCACTCTGCTAAAGAAACAATTCCCTCAACACTGTCACACTATTCACTAAGTCTGCACTACTATTATTAATAGTTTTTTCTCATAATTCCTATCACCCATTTCTTCCCACTTATGACTGTAACTTGTTGCTTGTATCCTTATGATTTATATTAATATTGATAGTTTCCTGATTGCTTATTTGTACCCTGTGACAATAATTGTTGTACCTCATGATTCTTGACAAATGTATCTCTTCTTTTATGTACACTGAGAGCATATGCACCAATGACAAATTCCTTGTGTGTCCAATCACGCTTGGCCAATAAAGAATTTATTCTATTCTATTCTATTCTATTCTATACTATACTATACTATTCTATACTATTCTGATGAGTGGATGGAACCTTTATCTCTACTTAATTATTACAAGACTGACATAAGTTGGTCAGTGGGGGGGAGAGAGTATATAGGAATATATAGAGTCTAGGAAGCATTGGAGTGCAGAGCCTATATATTCTGACATGTTCTTGCCAGCTGCTGTTCCTCCTTAGTTCCTATCTGAATTTTTAAAAAGAGACTTGGTAGACATACAATTTCTGTTCTGCAAAGTCCCATATGACCAGTAGATGGCAGCAAAGACATATAGAAAACTCCCCCAGCTTTGATGGTCAAGGTCACCCAGCTCTTAGTAGCCCAGACATTGGCATCCCTAAATTATGCGTTTATTACAGAAAAAGTTAAAGGAGGAAAACCCCTTAGGTGCCCCCTCGCTTTGATTATTTTTTCCAGATCAAGGGTCAAATGGCCTACCTGCCAGTAAGAAGACTGAAAGCAGCAGGACAATTAAGCAATGGATGCCGCCCGACTCCAAAATCCAAAGAAATTTCATTTTGCAGCTCAAAAGGTGTTGCTGTATCCACCCAGTTACCAATTCTCTCCAACTAAGGGAACAGTGCCTGGGCTCTTCGGTGAGGGCTGCTCATGAAGGCTCGGCCCACATATTTTCAGCCACTTGCCTCTCCTCAGGTGTGGCCTCTCCCTGATGGATGCCAATTTTTAAATATTTTTTTAATGCCAAGAACGCATTGCCTCATCTTCTTCCTGGAAGGGGATGTCTCGCTGCACGGAGAGATCGGTTCTGGGCTGTGATGTGATAGGCAATGGTTGAGTGGAAGTGAGGCATATTTCTTTGGCTCCCTCTGAAAAAAACACAGAAGAAGATGGAACATTTTTTGGGGGGGGGCATGGGCTAGGAGAGGCCGATGGGGGGGGGAGAACGTTTTAGTCACCTGGGACATTACTGACTCACAGAAAATTGTGAGGAGGGCAGACGATGCGGAAATGGCTAAAAAGACTTGTCTGATTAGGGAAGGAGCGATAATTACTTTTATAAAAGACTAGAAAGCTTTCCTGGATATGTTATTGCAATTGGATCAAAATGAACTGATGACTTCTGGAGTTGCTGAATGCAGGGCCTGTATAGGAGAAGGAGGGAACTATGTTTTGTAGTTTGGGAAAGCGAAAACAGTATCTGTCTGTGTATGTATGTATGTATGTATGTATGTATGTATGTATGTATGTATGTATGTATTTATTTATTTATTTGATTTTTATGCCGCCCTTCTCCTTAGACTCAGGGCGGATTACAACATGTTAGCAATAGCGCTTTTTAACAGAGCCAGCATATTGCCCCCCACAATCGGGGTCCTCATTTTACCCATCTTGGAAGGAGGGAAGGCTGAGTCAACCTTGAGCCGGTGATGAGATTTGAACCGCTGACCTACAGATCTACAGTCAGCTTCAGTGGCCTGCAGTACAACACTCTACCTGCTGTGCCATCCCAGCTCTATATTAACTCTGTAATTGTTGAAAGATTGAAAATATCCTTTCCTTTCTCTTTCTTTCTTTTTTCATTCCTTTCTTTCTTTCTTTCTTTCTTTCTTTCTTCCATTATTATTATTATTATTATTATTATTATTATTATTATTATTATTTATTAGATTTGTATGCCGCCCCTCTCCGCAGACTCGGGGCAGCTCACAGCAGTGACAAAAACAATATACAATAACAAATCTAATATTAAAATCTAAATAATTTAACATTTTACATTAAAAAACCTAAAAAAAACCCTTATATAAAAACATACACACAAACAAACATTCCATACATAAAATTACATAGGCAAGGGGAGATGTCTCAGTTCCCCCATGCCTGACGGCAAAGGTGGGTTTTAAGAAGTTTCCGAAAGACAAGGAGGGTGGGGGCAATTCTAATCTCCGGGGGGAGCTGGTTCCATAGGGTCCTTCCTTCCTTCCTTCCTTCCTTCCTTCCTTCCTTCCTTCCTTCCTTCCTTCCTTCCTTCCTTCCTTCCTTCCTTCCTTCCTTCCCCTTTCTCTCTCTTTCATTTTCTCTTTCTTTCACTCTTGTTTTCTTTCTTTCTCTGGTTTTCTTTCTTTTTTCTTTTTATTTTTCATTCTTCCTTCCTTCCTTTCCTTTCCTTCTTTCTTTCCTTCCTCTTTCCTTCATTTTCTCTTTCTCTCATTTTCTTTCTTTCTCTTGTTTTCTCTTTCTCTTCTTTTCTTTTTTATTTCTTTTTCTCATTTCATTTATTCTCTTTTCCTTCCTTCCTTCCTTCCCCTCTCTTTCATTTTCTCTTTCTCTCTTGTTTTCTTTTTTCTTTTTTCTCTTTCATTTTCTTTCTTTTTTCTTTTTCTTTTTCTAAAAAATCTTTTTAACATTTTCCACATTCTTTGTTATTTCTCTGTCACTTTTCACTTAAAAAAAAAAACTTCAACGAAAATTATATTACAACAAGGAAAAGAAAATCTGGGTATCATCCAAATTCTTCCTCCTCCTCCTATGCTTTCATTTTCATGGGTGGGTCACAATCACTCACCTTTTCAACCTGAACAGTACAACATAATCTCCTCATCATTCTCTGCTCAGGAATGTCTTTTTTTAGCCTCCTAATTCTTTAAAGATGATGTCAATTTTGTGCAGCTGCCAAGCACAAACCTGCCCTCTTGCTGAAAAAAAGAAGAAATAAATATAACAGAAAGATGCTCCTAACTTGGAAAACCAAGAGTTACATTAACAGGAGACTTATCTTGCCAGCCCTGAGCCCAATCCACCATATTAGCTTTCCCTGATCTGGATATCTTACAGCTGGGTGGATTTGTTTCTCAACCAATGTCCATTTGCTGAAATGTTTGGGAAGTAAAAGTCCACAGAACACAAGGAGATCTTGATCTTGAGAAAGAGAAAAAGGAGATCAAAGAGACCTAAGTATTGATCTAAGTATTGTCCACAAGATTATATACTGCAATGTCCTGCCTGTCAACGACTACTTCAGCTTCAACCACAACAACACAAGAGCACATAACGGATTCAAGCTCAATATCATCCGCTCCAAACTTGACTGTAAAAAATACAACTTTAGGAATAGAGTTGTTGAAGCGTGGAACTCATTACCGGACTCCATAGTATCATCCCCTAACCCCCAACATTTTACCCTTAGACTGTCCACGAGTGACCTCTTCAGATTCCTAAGAGGTCAGTAAGGGGCGTGCATAAGTGCACCAGAGTGCCTTCTGACCCCTGTCCTATTGCCTCTCCTATATCCCATATATCTTCTCTTCTATCCATATATATTTCTTCTATTCTCTCCTTGATTATTTTATCCTATACTCTCTCTTCTATTCTTTCTCTAATTCTATTTCCTCGAAGGTGTCTTCTATTACCTTCATTGTGTATTATTGTGTATTGGAAAATAAAATAAAATAAAATAAAATAATAAAATAAAGTAAAGTAAAGTAAAGTAAAATAAAATAAATAAATAAATAAATAAATAAATAAATAAATAAATAAATAAAATAAAATAAAATCAATAAAATAAAATAAAATAAAATAAAATAAAAGAAGAGACAAATCACAGGAATAGTTCAGCACCTTTATTGTCTATTAGTTAGAATTAATACGGACTGCTGGCAGGCTGCAGGGAAGCTGGTTTTAAGGGCTTCGCTGAAGCTTGCTAGCCACTGACAGGAGTTTATTTCTCCCGCTGCTAGATTAGCCAATCAGCAACAGCTATGCAAATAATCACTACATTCATCCTTCCATTCACCCCACTTGGATGGAAAGAAAGAGTATGTTACGGGTCTAATCTGTTAGGGATGTACATCTGATGGGACCACAAAAAAATGTTTTTCTCAATATTGACCCCTTTTCTATGGAACATCATCCCCCATACTGAAATACAAAATTAGCCCACACCCTGTTGCTTTTCTGGAAGACCCTGAAGAGGTGGTCTTGTCACTAGGTCTGGGGACCATGAATGGAGATGAAACTGATCAAGTGGTTGATTTGGTTGTATTGCTGCTATCATGGGAGTGGGTGGGTGGAAGGCGGGGTGGGGTGGGAGCAGCTATTTAGGAGTTTTTAATGTTGCGGAGTTTTAATATTGCAAGCTGCCAGGAGTCACCTGCATGTGAGGAGGACAGCATTTATACATTTATTTAATAAATAAAAGAAAAATCACTGCTGTGTTTGTATAATATGCCATGAATACAGAAAAACACAATGCAATTGCTCAGCTGATACAACTTGCACAGATACAACTTGAACCATCACCACACCATTGTGGTGACGGTGTGTAATGAACCATCAAGTACTTCATTCTGTTTGCAATGTATAATCTGCATGTTGTACAAATCTAACCTAAGTTTCCTAATCATAAATCAACATCTTTTGGCCTGGGTAGCTCCATTACAATCAGATATTTTTTTATTTTGATCACACAAAATTCTGGTGTAACCATCAGATACTGGATCTTTTAGAAACATAGAAGACTGACGGCAGAAAAAGACCTCATGGTCCATCTAGTCTACCCGTATACTATTTCCTGTATTTTATCTTAGGATGGATATATGTTTATCCCAGGCATGTTTAAATTCAGTTACTGTGGATTTACCAACCACGTCACTATCTATTCACATGTGCAGAAGTGTCTCGAGTGGGTAGGTGGAGCCTCCTGCTGCTGGCACTACCAGTTTTTAGAACAGGGCCAAACTGAGAGCAACACACCGCTGTGGTCAAGGGAATGAGGGTTTGAAAGTCCTGCTCTAGATGTAATCTAAAAATTAAGGGAAAGGAACTTCTGCATTTAGGTAGTCCTCGTTTAATGATCATCTTTTGGACCAGCAAAGTCATCACTGGTCAATACTGTGGTTAAGCAAAACATCATGCGATTATGGTGCCGCAAGAATCCCAGTGACCGGTTAGGTCCCACAGAGTTGGCCTTCTACGGGTCCCATCGACGAAACAATGTTGTCTGGCGGGACCCAGGGGAAGAGCCTTCTCTGTGGCGGCCCGGACCCTCTGGAACCAGCTCCCCCCAGAGATTAGGACTGCCCCCACCCTCCTTGCCTTTCGCAAACTCCTCAAATCGCACCTCTGTTGTCAGGCATGAGGAAATTGATTCCCCTGGGCCGTTTCCACTTTATGTATGGTCTGTATGAGATGTATGGTTGTTTTTTATATTAAGGGTTTTAAATTGTTTTAATGTATTGGATTTGTACTGTTTCTTATTGTGAGCTGCTCCGAGTCTTCAGAGAGAGGCAGCATACATAGAAACATAGAAACATAGAAGTCTGACGGCAGAAAAAGACCTCCTGGTCCATCTAGTCTGCCCTTATACTATTTTCTATATTTTATCTTAGGATGGATATATGTTTATCCCAGGCATGTTTAAATTTAGTTACTGTGGATTTATCTACCACGTCTGCTGGAAGTTTGTTCCAAGGATATACTACTCTTTCAGTAAAATAATATTTTCTCATGTTGCTTTTGATCTTTTCCCCAACTAACTTCAGATTGTGTTCCCTTGTTCTTGTGTTCACTTTCCTATTAAAAACACTTCCCTCATAAACCTTATTTAACCCTTTGACATATTTAAATGTTTCGATCATGTCCCCCCTTTTCTTTCTGTCCTCCAGACTATACAGATTGAGTTCATGAAGTCTTTCCTGATACGTTTTATGCTTAAAACCTTCCACCATTCTTGTAGCCCGTCTTTGGACCCGTTCAATTTTGTCAATATCTTTTTGTAGGTGATGTCTCCAGAACTGAACACAGTACTCCAAATGTGGTCTCACCAGCGCTCTATATAAGGGGATCTCAATCTCCCTCTTCCTGCTTGTTATACCTCTAACTATGCAGCCAAGCATCCTACTTGCTTTTCCTACTGCCCGACCACACTGCTCACCCTTTTTGAGACTGTCAGAAATCACTACCCCTAAATCCTTTTAACTGCCTTTCAGGCAGGTGGCTTGGGCAGTACCAGCCAATTTTGGCTGATCTCAAAAATTAAGAAGGATCAAGCAGGTATTTCGACCAGAAACTATCAGGAAATATGAGAGTTGCAAGCTAGATTAGGAAACTGAAAAAAACACTTTAGAGGAAGGCAGCGAGAAGCCACTTCCAAACTGTAGCCCCCCAAAATCACTAGAATCTGATGTTGTTGTCACCAATTGCTGAGTTTGACTCAATTCAAAGCCCTTCAAGGAGGCTTCCGGTTTGGTGGTGATCGCGGCGGGACATCCTTGGCAGGGCTCTGCCAAGCGATCCCTTCTACCCCCCTTCGAAGGTCGCATTCGCGATCGGATCGGGCTCGGATGGCCCGATCCCAGAACAGGGGGCTCCCCTCTGCCCGAGGAGCCATCGCTGAGACTCCAGAGGCAGCGGTTCGCCCCGCAGCTTCGAAGACGGGAGAACCGATCCTCTTCGTCTGAGAGGACCGGCCAGCGCTTTCTCCCCTCACCCAGCGGGAAGCTGAGAAAAAGCTCTAAATTGAAAGTTCTACATTTATCTAACTGAAAAAGAATACATCCGATAAAGGACTCAAGGTAAAAAATTTCCTCTTTGTTTCAAGACCAAAATCTGAAGATTTGATCGTTCGCAAGCCTCAAGGGAAAGTTTTTTTTTTAACGAGGCGAAAGTGAAAGTTTTTTTTTTCTGAGTCTCATCCGCAAATAACAGCCGAGACTAAATTCTCTCATCTTCATTGTTTCCATCTTGTATTTGAATTTTGGAATCTATAAAATATTTTTTCTTACTCTATGCTTTAATAAAAGATTTTGAACTGGAAATGGCTATTTAGAAGATTTCAATGCTTAAAAGAAGTTAGTAAAGATGACTAAAATTTCTTTTTTATAGTCTGTTAAAACATTGTGTTCTGGGCTGACATCTTAACTGCGGAGGAATATAACTTTGTTGCCTTATTTTTTTTTCTCTCATCCTGTTGTCTTTGCAACATAATATCATTATATAACAACTTGAAAATAAATGGGAAATAGAAGGAACTGATACCTTTCCTTTGGAATATTTACCTTTGGATTAACCTACTTGGATTACTTGCTGACTGTCTTTGAACTACTTTGGATTACTTGCTGATTGCTTTTTTTCCTTGGGATTATTTTTTCTTCTGAGAACCTTTTCACATCTGCCTGATCATATGAACTTCTGACTTCTAACCTGACTCCATCTTGGGATCTATTTTTTTTTGCCTGTGTCTTGAATTTGGAAAAGAACATAGACTCCATTTTAACTACAAGAAAATTATTAATTTGACTTTTTTTTTTCGTGAGACCTGCAATTGGGATTAAGTACAATTGTATTTTCTGGCATTGGGATTCACACTCTTTATTCATCTAATATAATTTCCTGATTTATAAGAAGAACATAACTATACATATTGTGTTTTCTTTTTGATTAATTAACTCTTTCTTTGTTCTCCTTCTGATTTTCCTTCTTTTTATTTCTATTTTTGAAAGAAGTTTGAATTGAAGACTATGCATTGTTAGCAAACCTTGGTTTCCTGCTCTATTTTAATTATTTGAATTGAAATACTCCCCATTTCTTTTCTTTTTTTCTCTCCCTTTTTCTCCCTCTTCTTGCTGCCTTATTAAATCTTTTTTCTCTTCTTTTTTTCTTTGTACTTTTTCAAACTTTCCCTTTTTAAAATAGTTATTACTCTTTCTTTGCTGTCATTTATTTTGTCTTTTTATTAGACCATTTATTTTTAACTTTTACTGGTTTTTTATTCCTAAAAGTTTTATATTAGTTTCCTGAGGTATTATATCTTTAAATTTTTAAAGACAATTTAAATTTTTAAAATAATTAATAACAACATATATTGGATTTTGAATTTTGAACTTTCTTGATAATTGAATAGTTATAATTTAAGCGTAACCGCTAATAAAACAGATTGAATAGATTTGGAATTTATAGAAATTTTCTCCTTTTCACTATATATAAATTTAGATTGATTTAAATTAACTCAAATTTTAAACAGCGGATTCAAAATTGATAATGTCAACTTATTCAACCGTTGTTAAAACAGTCAAAAAACAACCTACTGCAACAATCTCTTCTCCACAAGTGTCCCCACGTCCTTCCCCGACACACCAGGCCTCAGCTATGTCTTCCAAGGATAAAGAAAAAGACAAAACAACGCAGCCCAACTTTGCAACATTACAAGAAACTTTAAACAATATGCAGGACTCTATCTTTAAATCTCTAGAGAATGCCACCCAACAAAGAGAGGTTATAAAAGAGGATGCAACACAACAAAGGGAAGCCATAAAAGCAGACCTGGCAGAATTTAAAAAGGAGATGGCCCAACTGAAAGCTGATATGGGCGAGGTGAAAGACCAGATAAAGGAGATCCAACAAACACTACAAGAAAGTGATGATCGAGTGAAAAAGGTTGAAGAGAAATCTGACAAAAACGCAAAAAGAATTGATTATCTCGAAGGGAGAGCTGATGCAAGACACAGAAGACATGATGAATCAATTATTCAGCTGGAGATGCAACGTGCTTCGTATGGACTACGATTTCAGAATATGAAAGAGGAAAAAGATGAAGATTTAAAAATGACTATGGCGGAAACGATTGGAGGTATACTCCAGGAGGATCCTGCTGCGCTAGTGAAAGAAATCGATGAAGTTTACAGGACTTCGAATAGTTACATCCGTCGCCACAATCTTCCAAGAGAGATTCATATCAAATTCACCAGGAAAACTTTGCGAGATGACATACTCCATTGGGCAAGAAACTCCAAACTCCAACATCAAGGAGTGGAAATAAAAATATTAAAACAAGTTCCGAGAAGTGTCAGAGAGAGCAGAAGAGATTACCAGTTTCTTACCAGAATTTTGATCAAAGAAAATATAACCTATTGTTGGTTAATCCCACAAGGTCTTTCTCTGACATGGCGTTCTACAAGATACAAGCTGGAAAATGTAGAACAAGCTAGGTATTTCTTTGAAAATAGTGGCATCAGCCACATGGACTTTTCAGATAAACAACAAGAGGCTCATCAACAACCAGCACAACAGCAATCAGGGGAGATACTAGCAATCCAACAAGAAGAACTATTGGGGGCCACAGCTCTAGCAATAGAGCAGGACCAAGGTGCTATAAGAAGAGTTCAGCCTCAGCGAGAAACCAAAAAACCCACTAAATGACAACAACTAAAGATCTAAAGATCTTTTCGGTAAACGTTAACGGACTTAATGAACCAAGGAAAAGGAAACAAATCTTCTCTAAAATCAGAAATCAAAATGCTCAAATTGCAATATTACAAGAAGTACATATCAAAAAAGATAACCAAAAATTATTGTTGAATCCCAAAATTGGAAAAATGTATGCTGCATTAGCAGATCAAAAAAAAAGAGGTGTGGTGATGTATGTAGAGAATTCTATAAATTCCAAACAGATATATAAGGATAATGATGGTAGAATATTGATTGTACAAGTTGATATTGAACCTAGACCTATAGTGGTTGTTTCTATTTATGCTCCCAATGAAGACCAAATGATATTTTATAAAAATTTACATCAAATAATAATAGACTTAGCTATTGAGAATGTATTAATAATAGGTGATTTTAATGCTATTGTGAATAGGCAATTAGACCATTCAGGGGGAGGGAGCCATAATAAAAGGAAAAAAACAAAAAGAAATCTACTACCTAGTACTTTCCAAAAAATGAAAACAGAATTATTGCTAAATGATATATGGAGGGAAAGACACCCCCATAAAAGACAATTTACGTTTTATTCTAATCCCCACAAAATCTGGACAAGAATAGACATGGTATGGACATCAAAAATGGTTGCAGAAGAAATAAGGGAAGTAGAGATAGATGTTAATACATGGGCTGACCACAACCCAATAGTGGTCTATATAAGAAGGAACAACAAACAGAATATTTGGCGGATGAATAGAAGTATACTAAATGATAAGAAATATAAAGATTGGATCGAAAAGGAATTAAAAATATTTCTTGAGATTAACAAAACCCCAGACACCACTCCACAGAATATATGGGATACACTCAAAGCTTATATAAGAGGGTTAACAATATCTTACACAGCAAAATACAATAAGGAAAATAAATTAAAGTACGTACAACTAATAAATGAATTAAAACAATTGGAATTTGCATCGCAGCAACACACCAAGAACAGAGACTTTAAAACAGAAATAAATGTAATTAAACATAAAATTAGAATTATAGAACAAAATCAAATAACTGAAAAAATTAAAAGAGCAAAACAACATTATTTTGAACATGCAAATAAACCAGGCAGATGGTTAGCATATAAACTTAGAAAGCAGAGTCAATCCAAATTGATAAAAAAATTAGAAGACAAAGATGGTACAATAAAATATGATACAGAAGGAAAGGCGGACATTGTTTATAACTTTTATAAAGATCTTTATGCCAAAGACAACGTTAGTGAAGATGAGGTTTTTAATTACTTACAGGCTTCAAAATTACCACAAATAACAGAAGATCAACAGACTATGTTGGATGGTCCAATAACAATGGAAGAACTCCTAACTATAATTAAAAAACAGAAAAACAATAAGGCCACTGGTCCGGATGCTATACTGGCAGAATGGTATAAGATAGACAATGAAATAGTAAGAAACTATATGTTAGAAATTTTTAATTCATGTAGACTTGAGGGTAAAATTCCGAAATCTTGGTCAGAATCGCTTACAACTTTAATACACAAATCCGGCACTGACCCACTAAAAATCAAAAATTATAGACCCATATCTTTATTAAATGTAGATTATAAAATATTTATTGCCATTTATGCAGATAGACTTAAAAGAATTATAAATGGAATAATACATCAAGATCAAAATGGATTTCTACCAGGGCGACAAATTAAAAATAACCTTAGAACAGTAATAAATACATTAGAATACTATGAACAACATCCAGATAAGACAGCATCCTTAATGTTCTTAGATGCTCAAAAGGCCTTTGACAACGTTAACTGGACATTTATAAAAATGCAATTAAACAAAATGAGATTTGGCTCAAAATTTGTTAATTTAATAGATACTATATACTCAAAACAAACGACTAAAATAATATTAAATAATAACCAATTACAAGCACTTGATATAAACAAGGGAGTTCGTCAAGGATGTCCTATATCACCATTGTTATTTATTATGACACTTGAAACTTTATTAATTAAAATAAGAGCGGATTCCGAAATAAAAGGTTTAACTATAGGAGACGAAACTTACAAACTCCAAGCTTTTGCAGATGACTTAACGTTTATAATTGAAGAACCGATAACAACTGTCCCTTCTTTATTGCAAACTATTGAACAATTCGGAAAGGTAGCAGGTTTAAAGATAAATAAAAGTAAAACTTCTTTCTTAACCAAAAATATGAATAAAATACAAGAAACTAAATTAGAAAATATTTCTGGAATAAAAACCGTAAAGAAAGTAAAATATTTAGGAATAAATTTAACAGCGAAAACAATAACTTTAAAAAATGATAATTATATAAAATTATTATCAGAAATTAAAAAAGATTTAGAAACATGGAACAACCTGAAAATATCATTTTTAGGAAGAATTGCCACAATCAAGATGAATATTTTGCCTAAGGTTTTATTTCTTTTTCAGGTAATTCCAATAAACCCAGGGGGAACTTTCTTTAAAACTTTGACAAACTTAGTTAAAAAATTTATATGGCAAGGGAAAAAAGCAAGGATAAAAATAAACTGTTTGGAAGACATTAAAGAAAGAGGAGGATTTGGTCTTCCAAACTGGAAATTATATTATCAGGCCGCTGCCTTAACATGGATTAAAGATTGGATAACCTTAGAGAATAAAAGAATATTAAATTTAGAAGGACATGATCTTATGCTGGGTTGGCATGCATTTATATGGTATGACAAGGAAAAAAATCACTCATATTTTAAAAGACACACATTAAGGAAGTATTTACTAGAGGTTTGGAAGGACATAAAGAAAAATCACTTCTTAAATGTTCCAGAATGGATAGCCCCCCTAGAAGCAATAACACATCCAAAATCTATAAAAGACACGAAAATATTTTATAGATATAAAGAATTATTAAATGATCAGATGAAGCTAAAGCTTAGGAATAAACTACAAGAAGAAGGGATAATAATAGATTGGTGGCATTATGCCCAGATTCGATCCAGATACCAGAAGGATATAACTCTTTATACTTTTAATAAAAGTAAGAATTTGCTAAGTCATTTAATTATTAATAATTCAGTAAAAATGATAGGGAAAATATATAAATTTCTTATCGCTCACAAAAATATAGAGTTGACTCTAAAAGATACCATGATAAGATGGTGCAGAAATATAGGCAAGGAAATAGATATAGATACTTGGGAAAAAGTCTGGATTAATAATTGGAAAATGACCAAGTCAGTTTCATTAAAAGAAAACCAAATTAAAATGTTTTATAGATGGCACCTTCCACCTAACAGGATAGCTAAAATGTTTCCTAAAACATCCCCACTGTGTTGGAAATGCAAGAAAGATATAGGAACTTATTACCATCAATGGTGGACATGTAGCAAAGCTAAAACTTATTGGAAGATGATTGAGAAGATATTAAAAGAAATATTAAAATATGACATAGATAACACCCCGGAATTTTACTTATTAGGAATTACTAATCAGACTTATAAGAAGGAAACTCTTTACTTAATTATACACATATTAACTGCGGCTAGAATAATATACGCGCAAAACTGGAAGGGGGAGGAAATCCCCAAGAAAGAAGAAGTTATAGCTAAAATATTAGATTGCGCTGAAATGGATATGATGACAAGACGATTAAACGATCAAGAAGATACAAAATTTTATGAAACATGGAACAACATATATAAATGGTTAGATAAGAAAAAATAAGAGATAGATCTGTTTTTATTTAGGTAATAACAATATTAGATGTATTTGTTGATGATTTTGACATAGTTGCTTACCCACAAGCGATATATTAAAAATTTTGTTTTATGTATGCTTAGTAATTGAGATTAGATGAATATATTACACTTAAATAACATATTAAGCATTTTTACTTATACTGTACTAATATTGCATTTAAGATTTGAAAATTTTTTACTAGACTTTTTAACATTCAACAAATGTTTGATTATGTATTCTTTTCTCTATTTGAATGTATACTTTCAAAAGAAGCGGGGAAATACATCCCCATTTTATGTTTAATGTTTGTACGTCTGTATGTCTGTTTTATGAAAAATAATAAAAAAATTGGAAATCAAAGCCCTTCAAGGCATCGGACCAGAATACCTCCAGGACCGTTTTCTGCCGCACGAATCCCAGCGACCAGTTAGGTCCCACAGAGTTGGCCTTCTCCGGGTCCCGTTGACTAAATAAAGTCGTTTGGCGGGACCCAGGGGAAGAGCCTTCTCTGTGGTGGCCCCGACCCTCTGGAGCCAACTCCCCCCAGGTATCAGAGTTTCCCCCACACTCCTTGCCTTTCGTAAGCTCCTTAAAACCCACCTCTGTCATCAGGCATGGGGGAACTGAGATACTCTCTTCCCCCTAGGCTTATAAAATTTATTCATGGTATGTCTGTATGTATGATTGGTTTCTTAAATTGGGGTTTTTACATTACTTTTAATATTAGATTTGTTAATATTGTCTTTTTACTGTTGTTAGCCACCCCAAGAGGGGCGGCATACAAATCTAATAAATAAATAAATAAATAAATAAATAAATAAATAAATGAATGAATGAATGAATGAATGAATGAATGAATGAATGAATCAATGAATCAATCAATCAATCAATCAATCAATCAATCAACCTTATAAGGGCAGCTTACAACCCATTCAACATTTAGCTGTCATTCTGGGAAATCAGTATCCATCATCATTGTATCACAGCAGGGAAAGGAATCTTTTTAGGCTGCATAATACTCAAGGGTGCTAGTTGCACACAATGAGGACTAATAGTAATACACATCACTCTCCTCTGTATAGTCGACTAAGACAAGAGAGATAGAAATGTTGCATGCTGGAGAAGAAAATTTCACGTTTCTGCCCTGATCAGAAAAATTCCAAGACTAAGAAAGAAGGTTTATTCACAATAGGGAGAATGCCAAATAAACTTGCAATGAATGTGCTACTGGGTCAGAGCACATTTACATGTGTTGGAGAACATTTACATGTCCATCTGGCTTCAGTTCCAAGCAGAGAGAAAGATACTGGAAATATGAAGGCTAATTGGAAGGATGGTTTAATGGAGCAGAACTATTAGGCACAGTCAACGAAGCAGCGGAAGTGATGTGCCAGTGCCTGGAGGCTGTTGGGGTCTGGATGGGTGTCAACAGACTCAAACTCAACCTGGATAAGACAGAGTGGCAGTGGGTTCTGCCTCTCAAGGGCAATTCCATCTGTCCGTCCATAACCCTGGGGGGGGATTATTGTCCCCCCTCAGAGAGGGTCTGCAACTTGGGCGTCCTCCTTGATCCACAGCTCACATTAGAGAACCACCTTTCAGCTGTGGCGAGGGGGGCGTTTGCCCAGGTTCGCCTGGTGTACCAGTTGCGGCCCTATCTGGACTGGGACTCATTGCTCACAGTCACTCATGCCCTCATCACCTCGAGGTTCGACTACTGTAATGCTCTCTACATGGGGCTACCTTTGAAAAGTGTTCGGAAACTTCAGATCATGCAGAATGCAGCTGCGAGAGCAATCATGGGCTTCCCAAGGTATGCCCATGTTACACCAACAGTCTGCATTGGTTGCCGATCAATTTCTGGTCACAATTCAAAGTGTTGGTTATGATATCGGAGTTGCCCCCACTCTCCTTGCCTTTCGCAAGCTCCTTAAAACCCACCTCTGTCGTCAGGCATGGGGGAATTGAAATTTCTCTTCCTCCTAGGTTTATAGAATTTATATATGGTATGCTTGTATGTATGAGTGGTTTTTTAAATTGGGGTTTTTAAGATTGTTTTTAATGTTAGATTTGTTTACATTGTCTTTTTATATTGTTGTTTGCCGCCCCGAGTCTTCGGAGAGGGGCGGCATACAAATCTAATATATAATAATAATAATAATAATAATAATAATAATAATAATAATGAAGCACATGGTCCGAGCACATGGTCTTTGTACAGCTGAACACATGAGAGTGACTGTTATTTATACTATCTCTTGGGCTTTGAACTTGAGCTTCCTGTTCCTAAGGCAAGGGCATATATCCTATTGATTACTGTAGGGGTCATGTGCAGTGAAGGGCTACCAAATTTTTTACTACCACACTATGGACGTGGCTTATGCAGGATGCTCTGTATTTTCTTTCAACATCTTTAAATGCAAATTGGGTGCTCTGGGGTAGGGCTCCATTTTCTGTACCCCACTGCGTTCCCCCCCCCCATCCGGGCAGTAGCCCACCCCTGGATATGTGCAAATCCTAGGAGTTTGTCTGAGATAAGCTTTGTTGTACTGTACTGGGTGATGTAATGAAGAGGCTTGGGTCCTGAAAGGGTATTGGGCAAGTCCTCTTATGGCTTAATGGCTTTGTCTTGGTTTGGATCTTGAGTGAGAGCTAATCCTATCATCCTGGAGCTGAAGCTGTAGATAAGATGGCCCAACCTTTTGTCTTGTGGATAGGTTGGAACCAATCTTTCTGGGGTTACTAACAAAGATGGGGGCTCTTTCCACGAGGACATTTCTCCTTTTCTCATGTGGGGAGGTATAATATTCTGCCTTTTTAATATTTTCTAGAATATTTCATTCTTCTAAGACGGGTGGGTGATAACTTTCTTCACTGTATTGCTCAACTTTGGTAATTCAAAAAGTGCATAGACCAGAGTTTACATATAACTTTCCTACAAAGTACTTACAATTTGTACCTATTTAGGAAGGAATGCATTCCCAAAATACATTTTTAAAAAATTTATTATGAGTAAACAAATACATAATTGCACTATTAACCTCTCATTTCTCTGGGATGTCCCAGGTATGGCAAGAACATCAAGTATAAAATGGTAAACAATGGCGAAAATATTTGAGAACATCAAAAGGATTTGAAATACAGTGTCCCAAGTTCTCAATTGGTATCTTCCTATGTCCACAACCTCTTTGAGTTTATGCTGATCACACAGTGCATGGTCCTAATTGCCTTCATTGGTTTTAAACAACAGAGGGAACCAAAACAGAATATATTAATTGGAATACAGTGGTACCTCTACCTAAGAACACCTCTACTTACGAACTTTTCTAGATAATAACCGGGTGTTCAATATTTTTTTTGCCTCTTCTCAAGAACCATTTTCCACTTACAAACCCAAGTGTCCAAAACTGTAACAGGAAAAGGCAGGGAGAAGCCTCCGTTGGGCCTCTCTAGGAATCTCCTGGGAGGAAACAGGGCCGGAAAAAATGGGGAGAAGCCTTGGTGGGGCCTCTCTAGGAATCTCCTCAGAGGAAACAGGGCCTGTGGTTTCCCCAATCACATGCATTGTTTGCTTTTACATTGATTCCTATGGGAAAAATGGCTTCTTCTTACAAATTTTCTACTTAAGAACCTGGTCACGGAACGAATTAAGTTCATAAGTAAAGGTACCACTGTATATGAATCCACAACTATCTTCACTATGAGCCGGTGTGGCACAGTGGTTAGAGTGCAGCATTGCAGACTACTTCAGCTAACTGCTAGCTGTAGTTCAGCACTGTTCAAATCTCACCAACAGCTCAAGGTTGATTCAGACCTTCCATCCTTCCGAGGTGAGTAAAATGAGGACCCAGATTGTTCGGGGTAATATGCCGTAAATCGCTTAGAGAGAGCTGTAAAAGCACAATGAAGCAGTATATAAGTCTAAATGCTATAATACTATAATGCTCTAATGCTATTCTATGGTTGTCACCCAAAAGAAGCAGTTCCATCCTGAAGAAGAGGAAGTTCACAAGAAGATCAGGAATGGTTTCAAGAAGCTTATTGTAACTTGATGTAAGGATCGTTTCCTTCATTGAGAGGAACTCTGATAGATTTGGGGAATGTTGTGGGTCTCATATACAGGGAAGCAGACAGGATTGGTGTTGCCTTGTCGTACACAATAATAAAGCTACAGGAGAGAATAGAAGGAAACAAGATGTGAGCGAGTTTAAGGGTAAAACAGAAACGACAGCATATACAATCCATATATCAGTCACAGCTCTTCTGCAAACAAGGTCGGTTTCTGTCTTAGTTTCTTATATATATTGATCCTCCTGGTGGAAAAGCAGGATAAATTGATCCTGGGGAGATTACGGATACAGATAAATCTGAAGATGCTTTCCATAGCTCATCTGTTTGGAACCCATATCGCATCTCAAACATTAACACCTTTGAAAATGTTCAAAGATACTTCACAAGAAGAGCCCTTCATTCCTCCACTCGAAACAGAATACCCTACAAAACTAGACTTACAATCCTGGGTCTTGAAAGTTTAGAACTACGACGCCTTAAACATGATCTAAGTATTGCCCACAAGATCATATGTTGCAATCTCCTGCATGTCAAAGACTACTTCAGCTTCAGCCACAACAACACAAGAGCACACAACAGATTCAAGCTTAACATTAACCTCTCCAAACTTGATTGTAAAAAATATGACTTTAGTAATCGGGTTGTTGAAGCGTGGAACTAATTACTGGACTCCGTAGTATCATCCCCTAACCCCCAACATTTTACCCTTAGACTATCCATGGTTGACCTCTCCAGATTCCTAAGAGGTCAGTAAGGGGTGTACATAAACGCACTAGAGTGCCTTCCGTCCCCTGACCTATTGCTCTCCTATCTCATATTTCTTCTCTATTATATCCTCTACAACCTTCATTGTGTATTATTGTGTATTATTGTGTATTGGACAAAATAAATAAATAAATAAATAAAATAAATAAAATAAAATAGGTCAATTACTATATTTCTCCTATTCGCCTGTTCTCCTCTTCATCTCCTCTCCTCCTCTCCCCAAACCTCCTTCATACCCAATTGTGTCCCCTTCCCAGGGGGGAACAGGATTTCCCCAAATCTCCCATTTCTTACCACGAAACTGAGGCCAAGCATTAAAAGAAGTGTTCCAACGCAGACTACACAAATCAGAATAATAATCCAATAGGTGAGACCAGTTTCATTCTCAGGTTTGACAGAAACTATGGGGAAGAGAAAAGGTTTCTGAGTTTAGTAAATATATACTGTATTAATATGTATTCTGATGTACAACCATATACTTAAAATTATTTTTACTTTTTAAAATAATTTGAAGTATGTAATAAATAAAATCTAGACTTTATAATTTGGTAGTGGTGAGGGGCAATATAGCCTGCATGATAAATCATTGAATTATATATGAAATTAATTTGTTATGGAAAAAAGCATGTACTAATTTATATACCTGAGACAATTTATAGTCTGGTGTATAATTAATATAATATAAATATAGTGACTTTAATGCTAATATAACGCTAATATCTGTATATACTACTTTTCTTTGATTTTCTTCTGTACTTACTATTGTGTTTTCTTATTTAATAGTGGAAAATTAATAAAAAATATTTAAAAAGCAAAATACATATGCATTTGTATTGGTACTTGTACAATCCTTTTGTTTTATGTATCCCTTCCCTACTTATCCTCAATAAAGATTACATTTTTATAACAAAAAAGAAAAAAGAAAGAAATATGCCTACCTGTGCTGTTAGAGGTGGATCCTGTGGGTCCTGAACCTGAGGACCCAGTAGAGCCAGGTGAGTTGGTAATGCTGGAGCTAGGCCCAGGCAAAGGAGATATGGTGGCGCTTGAGCCAGGTGAACTTTGGGAAGGGTAGCCAGGTAACGTGGGAGGAGTGGGGAAAACATTCACTGGAGCGTTGCTTGTAGAAATGCTACCTTGGTAAGAGGATGAGCCTGAGATAGTGGGACCAGAGTTGGAAGATACACCAGGAAAAAACCCTGAGGTTGGAATGCTTGTTTGGAAGTTGGTAGAACCTGGGTTCAAGGGTAGCGAATTGGTCAAGCCGGGATGGATGGGTAATATGGTACTGGGGATGCTGGGATTGGAGGAAATTGGGCCGATTGAACCAGGGTTGACAGATACGCCAGAGGAAATCCCTGTAGTTGGGATGTTGGTTTGGAAGTTGGTGGAACCTGGGTTCAAGGGTAGCGAATTGGTCAAGCTGGGATGGTTGGGCAATGCTGAGCTGGGGACACTAGGATTGAAGGAAACTGGGCCGATTGAACCAGGGAGGGAAGATACACCAGAGGAAACTCCTGGAGTTGGGATGTTTGTTTTGATAGAGTTGAGGTCAGTAGCTGTTGGGCCGCTGGAGATTGGGTTGGTGGGAAATAATGAGCCGGTGCGGGAACTGAAAGATGTGCTGAAGGTCTTGCTTGATGAATTTGTCTCAGGACTTCCTAGTGGAGTGGTAGGAGATGAGCCTGAATATGGAGAAAATAGAAACATTTAGAAATAAGCTGCAGTATTGTTCAGAAGGCGCAGGCATCACAACAGGCCTAATATTAAAGGAGTTGGTTTGCGTACTTTGCAGCCCCAGTGGTTAGTATAACACAATATAAATAGTGTTTTTACATTCATATTATGCCAAGCACACAATTATTCTAGTATAGACTTTTAAATTATGATGTTTAGCCTCAGAACAGTCCTTGGACAGTCACAATCAAAATTCTGCCCCATCCCCATTTATTAGAAGGCTCTCCAGTTCCTCACATCCCCAACCAAACTGGAAATTCGGGGATCTATAAAATCAAAATATTTACAGTGGGTCATGATGGAAAAGTTGCATAGCTGAATTTGAGAGTGATACTGTTCTGTCGGGCTCTCTGGTACACTCCTCCCGAAAATTCACAGGTACAAATTTCAGACACACACACGTTTGAAAAGTCAAAACAATGTTCTTTATAATGAAAATTCACTTAAACTTAGCCCTCTTTTTGTATAGCAAAGAGCACTCGTCTCCAAACAAACTGGTAATTTGTACAAGTCCCGTATCAGCTCTGTGATACTTATCTTGCAGCTGTGAGGCAATTCACAGTCCTTCTTCTTTCACAAAGTGAAACACTCTTTGCTCTGGTTTAGTTTCAAAGCAGGGAAAAAATCAGCACACAAAGGTCAAAGTCAGCAAGGCTGGCACGAAACACAAGGATCAGATAATCCTCCACAGTGGCCAAACCCACAGGCTGCTCTTTATAGCAGCCTCACTAATTACCACAGCCCCACCCAACCACAGGTGGCCTCATTTTCTTTGATAATCTCTCAGTTGTTGCTGCCTATGCATCGCTCTCCGCATGTGTGGCTGTATCATTAACTCTTGTTCTGAATCCAAGGAGGAGCTAGATAATTGATCTCCTTCTGAGCTGTCTGCTACACTCTCCTCCTCCCTGTCACTCATGTCTTCTTGGTCAGAGGAGCCTTCATCAGCAGATTCCACCAGGGGCAAAACAGGCCTGCAGCATGGGGATGTCTCCCCCACATCCATAGTCCTTGGGGCAGGAGCTGGGCCAGAGCTAACCACAATAGATACAAGAGGACTTTTGAACTAAAATTGTTGAGAGGCTGCCTAGCCATTTTCTACTTCCAAATTTCCCGTGTTCAACAGGCCATTCTAAAGAATTAGTGTAACAAAGATGGGCTAAATTTACTGCTCAAAAAAAAATAAAGGGAACACTCAAATAACACATCCTAGATCTGAACGAATGAAATATTCTCATTGAATATTTTATTTGCACAACTATTCCATTTGCACAACAACATGTGAAATTGACTGTCAATCGGTATTACTTGCTAAGTGGACAGTTTGATTTCACAGAAGTTTGATTTACTTGAAGTTATATTCTGCTTTTTAAGTGTTCCCTTTATTTTTTTTCAGCAGTGTACAATTCCATTCATAGCCGAGATGAGGTCTTCTACACATTGGGACTCCCAATTACATTCAACTGCATCTACTTACAATAATTGTCTTTCAGGGTAAGGTTGGGAAGATGGAACAGAATATAAAATGACAGAGTAGGAAGGGATTTGGAGATCTTCTAGTCCAAACCTCCGCTCAAGCGGGAGACCTTATGCCATTAAAAAACAAATAGATGTCTAATCTCTTCTTTAAAACCGCCAGTAATGCATGCACAGCTTCTGAAGGCAAGCCAGATTAATTATTCTCACTGTCAGGAAATCTCTTCCTAGTTCTATTTATTTTTATTTATTTATTCATTTGTCCAATACACAAATACATAGGAAGAGAATAGACATGAGGTAATATATATAAAGATAAATGTGAAAATAGAGGAGAAGATATATTACTACAGCGCCTAAAACACGATTTGAGTATTGCCCACAAGATCATATGCTGCAACGTCCTACCGGTCAATGACTACTTCAGCTTCAACCGCAACAACACAAGAGCACGCAACAGATTCAAACTTAATACGAACCGCTCCAAACTTGACTGTAAAAATATGATTTCAACAATCGAGTTATTGAAGCGTGGAACTCATTGCTGGACTCAATTGTGTCAACCCCTAACCCCCAACATTTCTCCCTTAGACTCTCCACGATTGTCCTCTCCAGGTTCCTAAGAGGCCAGTAAGGGGCGTACATAAGTGCACTGGTGTGCCTTTCATCCCCTGTCCAATTGTCTTTCCTTTCTTTCACCTATCATATATATTCTCTTCCTTTCATATATCCTCTCCTCTAAATTCACTTTTACCCTTATATATATTACCACATGTCTATTTTTCTTCCTATGTATTTGTGTATTGGACAAATGAATAAATAAATAAAAAAAAATATATGAAAGGAAGAAAATATATATGATATATGAGATAAAGGAAAGACAATTGGACAGGGGATGAAAGGCACACTAGTGCACTTATGTACGCCCCTTCTAGGTTGCTTCTCTGCTCAATAAGCTTCCATTTGTTATTTCTTGTCTTGCCCTCAGGTGCTTTTGAGAATAGGTCTATTCTATTCCTATTCCATTCCATTCCATTCCATTCCTTTCCATTCCATTCCATTCCATTCCATTCCTTTCCATTCCATTCCATTCCATTCCATTCCATTCTATTCTATTCTAATGTTGTACCTTATGGTTCTTGACAAATGTATCTTTTCTTTTATGTACACTGAGAGCATATGCACCAAAGACAAATTCCTTGCTTGGCCAAATCATGCTTGGCCAATAAAGAATTCTATTCTATAATTATCTTTGAGATCAAACCTCCATTGAGAGGATGGAGGAAGATGGAGAAGGTTTTTGCCATCTCCCATCCTTGGTTTCCATTTCTCCCCAAGGAACTTTAACTCTTTATCCATAGGAGGGATAAAGCAAAGGACCTGCTCTCTAAATTGACTTGATGAATGGAAGGCAAAAGCCCTTACCTGTCAAGTGAAGGCAAAAGGGCAATATAATCCATAAGAAATGCTTAGGTCTTAGTGCCCAGCTCTCCATTGCGGCTATCCCAGGTCTAGTCAAGAGTGATAGCTCGTGGAAGGACTCTTCCTACTTTTTATAGTTAGTGACCAAATGAGAAAGCCTAATCTGGCACCTGCAGGCATGATTATTAAACAGTCATATCTATAATAGTGGGTGAGGGCAACTAGGCCTCTTTGTATCAGGAAGGTGTGTCACAGTTTATTCAAGTTAATGGACCACAGAACAAGGGCAGGGCTGAGTACGAGTGCTTCAAAGAGCAAATGTGATAAATCACCTCTTCACCGTTTCATGACAAAGATACAGAAGCATTCCTCTTAGCAAAAAAAAAAAAGAAGAGGCAGATTAATGGCTTAGCTTCCTAAAACTAAGAAAATCCTCAAACAAAACCAACACAAACACATGCATAATAGATATAATCTCATGAGAAATTGAAGTGTCAGAGGACTCAACCAAGACAAGCTACATATTAGGAGGAAGGATAGAGCGGGAGACAGAAGGGAAAGAATTTAGCAAGATTGAGGGCTAGGCAAATCTATTTTGTCTTTAGTTTTGTTACCAGTATCATTTCTACGTCAGCTCACTTTTTTTTCCTGTTTCACGTGCACATATATTTATTTGTGCACCCAACAGTATCTAGGGGTGATTTTAAAAAAAGGTTCGTTTGGGGTGTGTCATATTCTTCACACACATATAATAAGAATTCGATTCTGTAGTAATTCTTGCCAACATGACTTCCTGTGGATGATTTATTTATTATTTATTTATTCATCAGATTTGTATGCAGCCCCTCTCCGTAGACTCAGGGCGGCTAACAACAATAATAAGACAATGTAAACAAATCTAATATTTAAGTTAATTTAAAAACCCCAATTTAAGAAACCAATCATACATACAGACATACCATGCATAAATTTTATAAGCCTAGGCGGAAGGGAAAGTCTAAATTCCCCCATGCCTGACGACAGAGGTGGGTTTTAAGGAGCTTACGAAAGGCAAGGAGGGTGGGGGCAACTCTGATCTCTGGGGGGAGTTGGTTCCAAAGGGTCGGGGCTGCCACAGAGAAGGCTCTTCTCCTGTGTCCCGCCAAACGACATTGCTTAGTTGACGGGACCCGGAGAAGGCCAACTCTGTGAGACCTAACTGGTCGCTGGGATTCTATGTCCTATGTCCCCCTGTGCATATCTCAAATAATCTGCTTTATCACTGGACTCTAGATTAAAATTAAATTTCCATGGAAGTGTGATCCTATCCATGCTACAACCTTTTGGTGTAATTTTAGACTGGTTTCCACACAGCCAAAAACTTTCCACAAAGAAATTTCGGATTCTTGTCTGTAATAATGAATAATGAATTCCATTATAATGAATAATGGCATAATGAATACTAGAATAAAGATAAAGCTTAATCCAAGGAGGCAATATTTATTAAGATATGAAATGAATAAAAGCATCAAAGAAAACCGGACTGAATTCCCAAAGCTAAGTAGCAGATAGATTTTTCATATGTGTGTGTGCGTTTTTGTGTGTATGTGTGTGTGTTTGTAGAGAGAGTGAGGCTGACTATCACCCATCTCCTTCCACTTATGACTGTAACTTGTAGCTTGTATCCTTACAATTTATATTAATATTGATTGTTTCCTGATTGCTTATTTGTACCCTATGACAATCATTAAGTGTTGTACTTCATGATTCTTGACATACAAATCTAATAAATTGAATTGAATTGAATATGTACCAATGACAAATTCTTTGTGTGTCTAATCACACTTGGCCAATAAAGAATTCCATTCTATTCTGTTCTGTTCTGTTCTATTCTATTCTGTTCTGTTCTATTCTATTCTATTCCATTCCATTCCATTCTATAGGTTTGGGGTATGCATCTTGCAGGAATAAAATAATTCTGGTTCTATGTTGCTATTGTAGGTTGCAGGAATACTTTGGTAAATATATTTTTAATAAGACAAATACATTATTTCCCAGTCCTCTGCAAATGACTTTATTAAAATCCTTACCTTATGTGCTTGTAGTTTTCTACCCTAATTTATGACAGTTTGTTGTTAAACCATTTCTAACCATTTCTAATTCCAAGCATACATTTCTTATAACCGATAATTTCTAAAAGTGCTGAAATCTATTATTCCATTGTCTGATTTTTTTCTTTGTAAACTGACTTTTCCATTCTTATTTATTTTAAGCCCTTTATAGAAACATAAAAACATAGAAGATTGACGGCAGAAAAAGACCTCATGGTCCATCTAGTCTGCCCTTATACTATTTCCTGTATTTTATCTTACAATGGATATACAGTAGTCCCTCACCTATCGCTGGTGTTACGTTCCAGACCTGGCCGCGATAGGTGAAATCCGCGATGGGGAATTTATCGACTGATAGTACTTATTTAAGTATTTATATTGTAATTGTTTGGTAAGTTTTCATTGTTTTAAGTGTTTATAAACCCTTCCCACACAGTATTTATTTTAGATACAGTATTTAAATACAGTATTTACAATTTTAGATATTTTTTTTTTTTAAAAAAAACCTGCCGATCGAGTTCGGCGGGCTGTTTAAATCTGCCGATTGACTTCCTCAGAAACCCGCGATGAAGTGAAGCCGCAGTAGGTGAAGCGCGGTATAGCGAGGGACTACTGTATGTTTATCCCAGGCATGTTTAAATTCAGTTACTGTGGATTTACCAACCACATCTGCTGGAAGTTTGTTCCAAGGATCTACTACTCTTTCAGTGAAATAATACGTGTTTTTAATAGGAAAGTGAACACAAGAACAAGGGGTACAATCTGAAGTTAGTTGGGGGAAAGATCAAAAGCACTGTGAGAAAATATTATTTCACTGAAAGAGTAGTAGATCCTTGGAACAAACTTCCAGCAGACGTGGTTGGTAAATCCACAGTAACTGAATATAAACATGCCTGGGATAAACATATATCCATCCTAAGATTAAATACAGGAAATAGTATAAGTATAAATAGTATAAATAAGTATAAATAGTATAATAGTATATAGCACAGTTAAAGAAGAAAAATTGCAAATTGGACTACTTCATTAATATTGAATGTGGACAATCTCAACAGTCTCTTCTTCAGCAAGTTATTTGCATGGATCAACTTCTGCTTATGTTTCTGAGATAGTTTTAAGTATATGGTAAATACAGATTCTTGTTTAGACAGCATATTAATGAGCCCACAGATTTTTCTTTCGTAAGATTTATTGAAGGGATAAGGAATAGGGTTATAGAGACCTCACCAATTTTATTCCTTTCCCTTAAAAGTCACTTTCTCTTTCAGTTTTCTATGGAAAACTTTAACAACATTTTTCATATTAGATTTATTTTGAATCAGGAAGCTGGCTGCTCTTTTCCTAGATAATTGAGGAATATGCAGGTGGTTGTTTTGTAAACCATCTCCAAATTTTTTTCTCTGAACATACCATTATAGATATAGCAAAAGGATTCTATAGACAAAGGGAGCAGAAATTTATATGATTATATTGCAGTAAAATTTTCAAACGTAACCTAATTCAACAGTCTGTATCAAATATAATGTGCATGGACATTCACACATTATATTTGATTTTAAAAATAGAATACAATACACACTATATATTGGAAGGCACACCAAGACATCTAGAGACGGCGTTTTCCTGAACGCCATTACTCTGCTAAACAAATAATTCCCTCACCACTGTCAAACTCCCTAAGCACTAAGGCTGCATTACTATTACAGTAGTCCCTCGCTATACCACGCTTCACCTACTGCGGCTTCACTTCATCGCGGGTTTCTGAGGAAGACGATCGGCAGATTTAAAAAGCCCGCCGAACTCGATCAGCAGGTTTAAAAAAAAAAAATATCTAAAATTGTAAATACTGTATTTAAATACTGTATCTAAAATAAATACTGTGTGGGAAGGGTTTATAAACACTTAAAACAATGAAAACTTACCAAACAATTACAATATAAATACTTAAATAAGTACTATCAGTCGATAAATTCCCCATTGCGGATTTCACCTATCGCGGCCAGGTCTGGAATGTAACACCAGTGATAGGTGAGGGACTACTGTACTATTAATCTCCTTATCATTCCTATCACCCATCTCCTCCCACTTATGACTGTATGACTGTAACTTGTTGTGTCTATTCTATTCTATTCCTATTCTATTCTACTCTACTCTACTCTATTCTATTCACATATACAGTGATCCCTCTATTATCGCGAGGGTTCCGTTCCAAGACCCCTCGCGATAATTGATTTTTCGCAATGTAGGGTTGCGGAAGTAAAAACACCATCTGCGCATGCGCACCCTTTTTTCTATGGCCGCGCATGCGTAGATGGTGGAGTTTGCGTTCCCTGCCGCCCACGCAAAGGGGAAACCCCGATTTGGCTCCTCGCTGCTGCTACGCTACCGAGCAGATCAGCTGCTGGGCGGCCGAAGGAACCTTCCCTGGGTCTTCCCCCTCTTGCTGGCGGGCGGGCGAGCGGCGGGCATCAGCGAGGAGCCGGGGTTTCCCCTTTGCGTGGGCGGCCGGGAAGACCCAGGTTGGGGGTTCGGGGGGGTGCTGGGAAGCCCCCCAGGCCGGCTGCGACCCTTTAAAACAGCCGCGCCGCTTCCCAGCTGAGTCCTGAAGCCAAACGCCAAAGGCGAACTTCCGCGTTTGGCTTCAGGACTCAGCTGGGAAGCGGCGCGGCTGTTTTAAAAAGTCGCAGCCGGCCTGGGGTGCTGGGAAGCCCCCCAGGCCGGCTGCGACCCTTTAAAACAGCCGCGTCGCTTCCCAGCTGAGTCCTGAAGCCAAACGCCAAAGGCGAACTTCCGCGTTTGGCTTCAGTACTCAGCTGGGAAGCGGCGCGGCTGTTTTAAAAGGTCGCAGCCGGCCTGGGGGGCTTCCCAGCACCCCCCCGAACCCCCAACCCGGGTTCAGGGGGGTGCTGGGAAGCCCCCCAGGCCGGCTGCGACCTTTTAAAACAGCCGCGCCGCTTTCCAGCTGACTCCCGAAGCCAAACGCGGAAGTGGTTTTTTTTTTAATTAATATTTTTTTAAAAATCGCGATATAGCATTTTGTGAAGATCGAGATCGCGAAACTCGAGGGATCACTGTATATCTTATTTGGTTTAAAATGTGTGTACTTGTGTATGTATATTGTACAGGGGCAATTCATAAAAATATACATATATTACGTAAGGGAAATAATTAATTTAATAATAATTTATTAGATTTGTATGCCGCCCCTCTCCGAGGACTCAGAGCGGCTCACAACAGACAATACAAAATGCAAATCCAATATTAAAAACAATAAATGGTAAATGGAAATATAAGAAGAAATTTTCACCAACTCAGGTATATCTAAAATTATGATTATATTGGCATCAGGCTTCCCACTTTATAGAACACCTTCTTGTCCAAGTGTGGTAAGACACACAAGGAATTTGTTTACATTGCAGCAGCTCTCAGTACAGCAAATAAGTATAAAAATAAAATATTGGATTGGAGATGTAAAAATTGACTCAAATATATTGATGCTTAACAAGAGGCTTCATTTCATCATTACCATTAATTATGTAGTGAATTTGGAATGGATTATTCAGCTTGTACTTCCAAGCTAAGAGGTCTTTGGATTTTGGGGACATTTATTTTAAAAGCTTCTGTGGTTGATGATAGTGGCAAAGTACACTACGGCCAGCAATTAATAAAAATTGTTAAGAAGGAATCGATATACAACAGGATGGAGGTAGAGACTTCTCTTAATCTTAATTAAACAAGGACATAAAGAATAAGAGATGTCTCTACCTCTATCTTGTTATATATCGGTCCCTTCTTAGCCATTTTTATTAATGTTAATATTTATTGTTTTAATGTTTTATATTGCGGTTTTCATTTTTTTATAAGCCATCTGGAGTTGCTTGATGATGAGTTGGGCAACAGATACATTTATAACTAAATAACTGAATAACTGAATAACTGAATAACTGAATAACTAAATAACTAAATAACTAAATAACTAAATACTGTAACTAACTAACTAACTAACTAACTAACTAACTAACTAACTAACTAACTAACTAACTAAATAACTAACTAAATAACTAACTAACTAACTAACTAAATAACTAAATAACTAAATAACTAAATAACTAAATAACTAAATAAATAAATAAATAAATAAATAAATAAATAAATAAATAAATAAATAACTAAACAAACAAACAAACATCATCAGGGATATAAAATCCTCAAGATGGAGGAGGCACATGTACAAAAGAGACTTTGTCTTGACATTGTGCCCACCTCTTGCAGATTTCCACATTTCCACAACTTTGCTGGATGCTCCTGGCAACATCCCAGCAAACTTTATGCAGACTAGAATGGTGAAGGTAGCGGACCTTCACCTACCTGTAAGGGTTAGAAGTTCAATTTCTTAGAAAAGAGAGGTCACTCAGGAAGCAAGCCTAATGAACACTTGGCGTGATTATTACCTCATACAACTGGGTGCCACCGAGGAAACATGCCAGATTTCTAAGGGGAAGTATGTGCAACACATACTATGGTATGGTATTTTCCTTCTATTCTGTAACTAGCTTATCCTGATTTTTTTCATTTCAGCTTCAGCTGACTCTTCCTGAAAGTTCTCCTTTGATCCTCGATCCGTTTGCTCTGTTTTACTACTTAAGCAAGGAAAAAGTTTCTATTTCTTTATTTATTCATTCATTCATTCATTCATTCATTCATTCATTCATTCATTCATTTATTGGATTTGTATGCTGCCCCTCTCCATAGACTCGGGGCGGCTAACAACAATAATAAAAACAGCATGTAACAATCCAATTAATAAAACAACTAAAAACCCTTATTATAAAACCAAACATACACACAAACATACCATGCATAACTTGTAATGGCCTGGGGGAAGGAATATATTAACTCCCCCATGCCTGGCGGCATAGTGAGTCTTGAGTAGTTTGCGAAAGACAGGGATGCATCGGTCTTCCTTCCGTTTCCCCAAATATATGCCTTTTGATCAAATTTGTTAGCTGACAATTTTGTTTGACCATCATAGATTAATATGGATCTTCTACAATGTGGAGAATAAGAGGGGAACACAGCACCTAGTCGGTTTTCTTTGTCTACCTGCTCTTATCAGAGTATATATATATTTTGATGATGATAGCTGAATTTTACTGTACTGTAATTTAAACTCGTTGTTTTTGCTTTAAGACTTTAGGAACAAGAATTGGCAGAATGGTTTTCCAGCATCTTCCATAAATATTCTGAAAAGTCCACATTTAAAAAAAGTATTAGAATAATAGTTTGACTAGAGTCCAACTCTTCTAGTCCAACCTCCTGCTCAGGCAAGAAAACCCTGTACCCTTTCAGATAAATGGTTGTCCAATCTCTTCTTAATAACAGTGATGGAACATCCACAACATATGGAAGCAAGTTGTTCCACTGATTAAATAAAAGGGAAAATAAATTTATTGATAATTTTGGGAAAAGATAATTATGCTATAGATTGGTATAAACTGGATTTGTTGAATTAAACTTAAAATGACACAATACAATGAATGAAAGAAGTTAATGTGTTTAAGTTTTGGAATTTGAATAATATCTGCTTTTTCCTGTATTGTAAAGGATATTAGTTAGACGTAAGGTATACAATATCCAATATTAATTTATATTTCATTTTTTTAGATAGGTAAATGTGGAATTTTTAGGGGCATTTAGTTATGAGAAAATAGGGGTTAATAAAAATGAATGATTAGTAAGGAAATAAGGAAAAGAATGAAGCACAATGGCTTAGATTTATTAAGCAAGAGAGAACAGCCAGCATAGGAAGTAAGCAATAGCATTAAATTTAATTTGAAAATGAAATAATTTGTGTAATCCTGGTGATGAAATTAGATAAAGGAGGTAGTTTTAGATTAATGACATATATCATGAGTAATGAGTATGAAATTAAGAAGTATGAATGATTATATTTAGTAGATGATACATGTTTACCAAGTGGTATTGAAAGTATATGATATTGTATGTATGTTTATTTTTTATTATTTTTTTTCAGTGAAACATTTTTATTTTTTATTTTTTTAAAATATACTTTATTTATAAAGAAAAAGAAAAAGGGAAGTAGGGCGGTAGGAAAGAATGAACAGAAGAAAAGGAAAAATAAAAAGGGAAATGGGGAAGGGGAATACACAATCAAGAGGTTTGGGTAAGTATTAACATTGTACATTTTAGATTGTAAATCATAACACATATTTCTTAGTATCATTATTGTGTTTCTTAAACAATGTAAGTAAACAATAAATAAACAATATCCTTACTATTATCAAAGTTATCATAAATTTTAATAATGAATCTTACATCTCGTTTCAATAATCTATCAATTTCTAATATTCATGTGCATCTATATATGTTAGGTGATAGGAAATGAATGAGAATATTTTATAAATGTAAAAAGTAAAGACAAAGAGGTACCAGATTAGTAAGAAGAAGGGTATGTTTATTTTTTTAGGAGAGAAATTTAAAAAAAAATGAAATTAGAACCCAGGAAAGGTTTTAGAGAATGTAAGATGAAGTAGGAAAGAAGGAGAGAAAGGAGAGAGAGTAGAAGGGGAGGTAGAGAAGGAAGTAGGAAGGAGAAGGAGATGGTAGTAGGAAAGGGGAGAGAAAGTGTAAGAAAGTAGGTACTAGAGGTGGAATAGCCACCTGAGATAGAAAGAAGGGAGAGAGGAAAGACTGAGACAAATTGAATAATAAAAACTAAAATTGGAATGTAGTTTAGGTTATTCTATTCTTGTTTTTAAGAGACAATATCTGCATATTGATTTGCATTGAAGGTATATGTGATGTTATGTATGTTTTTGATGTGGAAAAAATAAAACATTTTAATATAAAAAAGACATAATTAGATGCCTATATTAACACTCCCAAATAGAGCTTTATTTATTTCATACATTCTTTTTGCCAAAGTTACAGTTCAAAAACATTCATTTTCTGGATTCAGAACAATTTGTTTTGAGGGATGAGTGAACCCAGTCTTTCTCTAGTCCATGTAAACTTTTCAGTCAAAAATTTAATCCACCACCTTTCCATATCAACAAAAGAAAAATCTATCTTGTAACAACAATGCTTAACTGCTATCACTGTAATAATTTTGGAGGTCCTTTTTTTGTCAGGGAATTGTGCACCAATTAAAGTCACAAGTTTGGACACAAGTTTGTAATTTTATATAATAAATAAATATATTTAACATCTATATTCACAGCAGGCAATATAGTCAGCTATATCACTATATCATGAGGTAAATCATCAGGTAAACCTCAGAACAGCACACAGAGCATATGCAGAAGAAAAAAGGCGGGGAAAAAGGAAACTCCCCCTTTACATCCAACAACCAATCATAATGTAGATTGCCTTAAGCAAGAGCCCGCACACTCCAACTACTCCTACCACTGCGTGTTCTGGCCCATTAGCCACTTTACTGTTTCACCTATTAAATAAAAAATCTTTAACATTTTCCCCCTAGTTACAGTTTGATCTGAAGAATCTGTTGACTATTGTTTCATAGCATATAATGACCACTGTTTTCAAGCACCTTGATGGATCTGTTGATTACTCTTTCTTCATCGGCTGTCATTCTGGAACCTTTAGAGACATGATGGTGAACTTGTGGCACGCATGCCACAGGTGACACGGGGATCCATATCTGAGGGCACATGAGGTGTTGCCTTAGGTCAGCTCCAGCGCACAGGAGACTTTCTTGAAGCCTGTAAATGGTGAAAAGTTCATTTCTGAACTTCCAGTTGGGCTGTTGAGTCCGTTTTTTTCCATCCACAAGCTCTGGAGCCTTTCCTGAAACATGGGGAAGGAGAAAATGACCTCTCCTCGCCATCCAGAAGGCCAAAAATCAGCTGGAACCAGTTTTTCGCCATCCACAGGCTCTGGAGGTTTCAGTGAGCCTTATGCACAGGGGGAGGGCATTGCATTATGGGTGTGGACACGTATGGACCACTATCACACCTACGTGTGGCCTTTTGGCACCTGAGCAAAAAAAGGTTCGCCATCCCTGCCTTAGAGGATACTTTCGTTTCTTTTCACATCATTTGTTTGTCCGTCTGTCCGTCTGTCCGTCTGTCCGTCTGTCCGTCTGTCCGTCTGTCCGTCTGTCCGTCTGTCCGTCTGTCCGTCTGTCCGTCTGTCCGTCTGTCCGTCTGTCCGTCTGTCCGTCTGTCCGTCTGTCCGTCTGTCCGTCTGTCCGTCTGTCCGTCTGTCCGTCTGTCCGTCTGTCCGTCTGTCCGTCTGTCCGTCTGTCCGTCCGTCCGTCCTTCCGTCCATCCATCCATCCATCCATCCATCCACTCATTCATTTATTTGATTTCCATGCTGCCCCTCTCGAAAGACTCGGGGTAGCTTACAACATATGATTAAAAAACAATAAAATACAATGACAAATCCAGTTAATGAACTAGATAGCTAAGCTAAAATCCCTAACATATTTTTAAAAAATCAATTGTACACATTCAGTCATCAGCCATACATACATTCATCAGCCAGGGGGCCTGAGATCTAATTGCCCCGGGCCTGGTGGCATAGATGAGTCTTAAGCCTGTTACGGAAGGCGAGGAGGGTGGGGGTGGTACGAATCTCTGGGGGGAGCTGATTCCAGAAGTGAATTTACAGGAACATAGAGATGAAATTTCACACAGTAGACGATCTGTAGGAGATTGGAAAGAAGAAAAAATGAGGCCAAATGCAGAGAATAATGGCGGTCATTCTGGTAGCAACCACTGTAGAAGATTAAAGATCAGTCAAACTCAATCAAAATAAAGGACTTTCTACATAGGTGTTGATTTTATTTGCTACAAGTTACCCAGGTGGGGGTTCCAATTTACAGCCGCTACCGGTGTTGATGCATGCACAACTCTGGGTGACTGGCACACCTGCGTGCGTTGGAACAAGATTTGGGTTCTGCGGGACCATCTCTTGCCGCATACCTCCCAGAGACCAATAAGAGCTCACAGAGTTGGCCTCCTCCAGGTCCTGTTGACCAAGCAATGCAGATTGGCAGGACCACAGGGGAGGGCCTTCTCTGTGGCTGCCCCAGCTCTATGGAACCAACTTCCGCCCGATGTCCGTACTGCTCCCACCTTGCTGGCCTTTCCTAAGGCCACAAAGAGCTGCTTTCCTGACAGGCCTGGGGGCCATAAATTTACATCCTTGATGGCCAACTCTCTGAATGGTGTGCATGTGAATGACAGTGACTGCCTTTTTAAAATAACTTTTTAATGGGGTTTTACTTTTAGATAATGTTTTAGTTTTAGATAATGTTCGACTTCTTTTTTTATCCCTTTGTATCTATTTATATTGTATTTTTTTATTATTGTCGTAAGCTGTCCTGAGTCCTTCGAGATGGGGCGGCATAGAAGTCGAATAAATAAATAAATAAATAAATGAATGAATGAATGAATGAACGAATGAACGAATGAATGAACAAACAAACAAATGAATGAATGAATAAATAAATAAATAAATGAATGAATGAATGAATGAATGAACGAATGAACGAACGAATGAACGAATGAACGAACAAACGAACAAACGAACGAACGAATGAATGAATAAATAAATAAATAAATGAATGAATGAATGAACGAATGAACGAATGAACAAATGAACAAATGAACAAATGAATGAACGAACAAATGAATGAATGAATGAATGAATAAATAAATAAATAAATAAAATCTTGTGAGAAGATGCGCAGGTGCATGAGATTTCAGTGATTTTTTTTTTTTTGCTTCTGAGCAAAAAAATCACTGAAATCTCACACATTCATGTCCTCTCATCAGATTTTGCTTCTTGTGCATGTGTAGAAGTGAAATCTCACTTCGATCCACCCGCCCACACGCCAATCACCCGGAGCTGTGCACACAGCTCCATTTCCATTACCAGTGTGGCATCCCCTCTGTTTTGGTAGCAACCCAATACTGAAGATATCTCTGTAATCATGTAACCAATGGCCCCAACGTCTGTACTCATGTATCTGTAATCATAGAAATTCGCTGTCGTCACTTGCCTAAAATCCACTTCTTCGTAATGAATTACAGTGGTACCTCTACCTAAGAACGCCTCTACTTAAGAACCTTTCTAGATAAGAACCAGGTGTTCAACATTTTTTTGCCTCTTCTCAAGAACCATTTTCTACTTAAGAACCCGAGCCCAGAAAAATTTCCCAGGAATTTTGAGAGCGGCACGAAGGCCCGGCCAGTTTCCTGCCATTCCCCCTTTAATCCCAGCCATCTTGGGCTTTTCTGGGCTGCCAGAGGAGCCTTTCGATGGTGCTTAAGGAGGCTTTGGCAACCCAGAGTGAACAAAGCATTTTCCTTTCTCTGGGAATTTGCAGAGAGAATAAACCACTTCACTGTGGTGACTCCCTCATGCTGCCTCTCATACACCCAGCACGAGGTTGCGTCCCGGAGCGTCTGAGTGTGGAAAGGCAAAAGGGACACTTTGCCCTGGCTGGGTCAACTCGACTTCACCCAAACCAAGGAGTCACCACGGTGAAGGAAAGGCACCGGCTACAAAGTGAGCGAGCGAGAGAAGAGGGGAGCCAATCAGCATGGGAAGGAACAGGAAGCAGGTAGCAGCAGCAGTCACCTTTCAGTCAATGGAACGGGAGGTTCCCCCCTCTTGCCCACCTGGGTTTCTCTCTCTGGCGCAGTATATGAAAGGCAGCTGGTGTATGGGAGGTGCGTGCTCCTCCTCGCTGCCTCAGAGTCCCTCTTTTTTTTTAAGCATTAAAGTTTTGGATTTTTTTTCATTCTCCTCACCTCACCTTCTTCCTTTGGCAGCGACTGTCCTCCTCTTCTTCTTCCTTCTCCTCCTTCTCCCACCCAAATTTTCAGCTTTTATTTCCTTCCTAATGGGGTTGCACACATTATTTGCTTTTACATTGATTCCTACGAGAAAAATTGCTTCTACTTACAAACTTTTCTACTTAAGAACCTGGTCACAGAACGAATTAAGTTCTTAAGTAGAGGTACCACTGTATATGGTCGATTTTATTAACTTATTATCTACTATGCTAAGAACTATCCAAGTTCTTAGACCTGAGCTGGCCTGATGTTTCATGTTTTGGAACATAAAAAGCTGCCTTAGACAGAGTCATCTCAGTGGCTACAACGACCATAACCTGTTCTCCAAAAGTCAGAAGTCTTCCTGGAGAATCAGAGGCTGACCTAGAGAGTTTCTGGTTGCAAAACAAATGCATCATCATTGGATCAGTGAGAAGAACGTTCAGAATATATTTCCTTTAGGAACTTGCAATCTTTGCAAAGGATACATTTTGATTTATGGGAATGTCTTCTCTATTACAAAACTATCTTCCTTCGCTGCAATAACATGCGCTCTCATGTTTCAAGATGGAAAATTCAGAGATCAGTTAGGGAGAGAAATATGTGATTGGTGACAAAACAGACTGGAAATACCAAAGAATATTTTCTTTGGATTCTGGAAATCTTGAAAGTTCTGTACAGGAATTTTAAAATAAAATTAAACAGCCAAAGGTGAGAGTAGAGTAGATTTTAAAAGTGGCGTCTGTAGCTTGTGGGAATTTTAGATTTAGATTAGATTAGATTAGATTAGATTTCTTGGATTTATATGCCGCCCCTCTCCGTAGACTTTAATTCAGGCTGGGGATATTTCTGCCTTCTGTGCTGCCTGGGGAATTCTGGGAGTTGAAGTCCACATCATTTAAAGTTGCTGAGATGGGAAACACTGTCCTACCCTCTTCTCCAGATCTTATCCTTCCGTTTTTGAAGTTAACATTTGTTCTACATAATTACTATTTTTTGTGCTATGGAGCAAAGTATAGATCGAGATGTATAAAGTTCCTGTCAATTTCTGCATTTCTTCTTTCCTGCTTGCCTCGGCTTCCATAGTAACAGTGGGAGTTGGAAGGAAGAAATGGAGTTTCGGGAGTGGAGAGAAGTGTGCTGGAGGTTACCCTATTTGACGTTTTGAATACTGTTAGGGGAGGGTTAGTCCCACTAGTCTCTCCCTGGTACAGCTAGGCATCATGGACTTATTTACAGCCCATACAAGGTCAATGGCTGCAGCGCGTCACATGTGGAAGTCCTAATGGCTGATCCACCCACCTGACAACATAAGATGTAGGGGATTGGATGGATGGCCCAAGGGAGGCACCTGGTTTTTTTTTTTGGATCTTTGTACAGTATATGTAATCTTTGCACCTTTCCCCTCAGATCTTGTTTTCCTTTTGTTGCATTCACTTCTTGTCGAGTAAAAGTACTCTTTCTAATTAAAATAGATTCGGAGTTTTATTTTCCTGGGCTCTGAAGGGAAGCACAACTGACAGTTCCTGAGCTTAATTAAATTTATAGGACTATTTGAATGATGGATCAGCAATTTGATTTGGGATAGGTCCCACAGAGTTGGCCTTCTCCGGGTCCCGTCGACAAAACAATGTCGTCTGGCAGGACCCAGGGGAAGAGCCTTCTCTGTGGCGGCCCCGACCCTCTGGAATCAACTCCCCCCTGGAGATTAGGATTGCCCCCAACCTCCTTGCCTTTCGCAAACTCCTTAAAACCCACCTCTGCCTTCAGGCATGGGGAAATTGATTCCCCTGGGCCGTTTCCGCTTTACGTATGGTTTGTATGAGATGTGATTGTTTTTTATATTAAGGGTTTTAAATATTTACATAGGATTCAACAGTTTTAACCATTGGATTTGTACTGTTTTGTTGTTTTGAGCTGCTCCGAGTCTCCAGAGAGGGGCAGCATACAAATCTAATAAATAAAATAAATATGTTATCATTCACATGCCAGGATTGCCTGGTGCTTTCCCACTACATCTCAAGATGAGGAGTCAACCCCTATCTCTTGGAAGTTCTCCAAGGTTCAACTGGAGTTGACGATTCCATTACAAGCCTAGCTCTTTGCTCCCTTCCACCATCTGAAAACAGCAGATTTTCCCATTCTTACCAGGCAGCCAAGACACATCAGGAGTAGGAAAGACCCTGCGACCGTGATGGAAAGGAGGAGGATAAAAGCCCATTGTGGAACTCCATCTCCTGCAGGGTTGAAGAAAAGGGAAGAAATGAACTCATGCATTTTAGACAGGATCTATGCAGTTCTACCATTAGCTCAAGTCCTAAAAGTTGTAAGAATCATTGGCTACCTTTGCCCAAGTTTCCCCCTCTTCATTTAAATTTTATTATCATTGCCTTTTTATTATTAATATCTTTATAATATAAAATACAAAAACACAAAAGCAAATAATAGGAAAAGTAGGAGAGGAAGAAGAGAAGAGGAATGAGTAGAGAAGAAGGAGAAGAAGAAGGCATTGGACCAGATTACCTCTGGAACCGCCTGCTACCGCATAAATCCCAGCGACTGATAAGGTCCCACAGAGTTGGCCTTCTCCGGGTCCCGTCGACTAAACAATGTCATTTGGTGGGCCCCAGGGGAAGAGCCTTCTCTGTGGCGGCCCCGACCCTCTGGAACCAGCTCCCCCCAGAGATTAGAATTGCCCCCACACTCCTTGTCTTTTGTAAACTTCTTAAAACCCACCTCTGCCGCCAGGCATGGGGGAACTGAGACATCTCCCCCAGGCCTATACAGTTTATGCATGGTATGGTTGTGTGTATGTTTTCTTTTTAATAAGTGGTTCTTAGTGACTTTTAAATATTAGATTTGTTATATATTGTGTTATTATTGTTGTGAGCCACCACGAGTCTCCGGAGAGGGGCGGCATACAAATCAAATCAAATCAAATCAAATCAAATCAAATCAAATCAAATCAAATCAAATCAAATCAAATCAAATCAAATCAAATCAATAAATAAAATGGATGGATGGATGAATGAATGAATGAATGAATGAATGAATGAATGAATGAATAAATAAATAAATAAATAAATAAATAGAAAGAAAAGGCATTGATGTACGACTCCCTTTGGTGCAGAATCAGAAATAACATCAAACCTCACTTTTTTTACTTCTACACAATAGTATAAACTAGCCATTTCTATAGCAACAGATCTATCCAATCAGTAAAAGCCCAAATCAAAGTTTCATTTCATCTATTGCTTCTTGTCCTGCTTTGTTTGTGGCAGTCCTTAAATATTGGAACACTGCTATCATAATAACAATAACAACAACAGAGTTGGAAGGGACCTTGGAGGTCTTCTAGTCCAACCCCCTGCTTAGGCAGGAAACCCTACACTACTTCAGATAGATGGTTATCCAACATCTTCTTAAAAACTTCCAGGAAGTTTTTGGAAGGCTGTCACCCCTAGTCCTTCTTTTCATTATATTAGACATGCCCAATTCCTGCAACTGGTATCTAAGGGCTATTGCTATTGTGCCCTCTCCCCGATGTGAGATCCACACCCATACTTCTGACTTTAAAAGGTAGAACGGCATCTTGGAGGTGGTTAATTACTCAGGCCCCCATCTCCTCCTCATGGACACTTTCTTTCCATCATGGTTAATTGAAATATATCTGACTTTTTAAAGGTATGGATCTTATTTATTGTTTCAACATTTTAATGTTTTACAACCCTGACTGTCCTTTGGAAGGACTGATACTGAAGCTGAAGCTCAAATATTTAGACCACCAAATGAGAAGAGAGGATTGGAAAAGACCCTGATGTTGGGGAAGATGGAAGGCAAAACGGAGTGGCTGTGGCTCTTGCCTCCCAAGGACAATTCCATCTGTCTGTCCATCACCCTGGGGAGGGGGGAATTATTGAACCCCTCGGAGAGGGTCCTCCTTGATACACAGCTAACATTAGAACATAATCTTTCGGCTGTGATGAGGAGGGCGTTTGCCCAGGTTCGCTTGGTGCACGAGTTGTGGCCCTATTTGGATAGGGAGTCATTGCTCACAGTCGCTCATGCCCTCATCACCTCGAGGCTCGACTACTGTAATGCTCTCTACATGGGGCTACCTTTGAAAAGTGTTTGGAAACTTCAGATCATGCAGAAAGCGGTCGCGCGAGCAATTGTGGGCCTTCCTAGATATGCCCACGTCTCATCAACATTCAGCGGCTTACATTGGTTGCCGAACAGTTTCCAGTCACAATTCAAAGTGTTGGTAATGACCTATAAAGCCCTACATGGCATTGGACCAGAATACCTACGAGACCGCCTTCTGCCGCATGAATCCCAGTGGCCAATTAGGTCTCACAGAGTTGGCCTTCTCTGAGTTCTGTTGACTAAACAATACCGTCTGGCAGGACCCAGGGAAAGAGCCTTCTCTGTGGTGGCTCCGACCCTCTGGAATCAACTCCCCCCGGAGATTCGAATTGCCCACACCCTCCTTGCCTTCCACAAGATGTTAAAGATCCATCTATGCCACCAGGCATGGGGGAAACTACCCCCCCCTCATCTTTTTGACTCTAGCATTTGAGAATGGTGTGTTTGTATAGAATTGAATGTTTTTTAGTAATAATGGGTTTTTTAATTAGTTTTAATATTGGATTTGTATCATATTGTATTTTGTTGCTGTTGCAAGCTGCTCTGAGTCCTCAGAGAGGGGCAGCATACAAATCTAATAAATAATAATAATAATAATAATAATAATTATTATTATTATTATTATTATTATTATTATTATTATTATTATAAATTAAAAGGAGAAAGGGACAGAAAAGGATGAGAGTTAATGTTATCAATGGAATGAATATGAATTTGGGCAAACACCAGGAAACAGTAAAGGACCAGGTGTGTGTGTGTGTGTGTGTGTGCGTGAGCGCTAGCTACAGTCCATTGGATCATGGAGATTTGGACACAACTTAGCAACTGAAAATAAAAGATCTTTTCCTGAAAATTCTATTGAGAAAGATTAATCATAAAACGTGTATAAGTTTAACTGGCAATGTTTACATGTAATAAGATGAACTTATCATATATATATATTGGTATTGAAACCATTGGTATCAAGCATTGTAAAACAATACAAATGATGAATGGATTAGCTGTCAAGATAGACATATGTATATGTTTACGTTTTTATGTGTGCTTCATTTTCTTTTTCTACTTTGTTTTTCTTTCTTTCCTTTTTCTTATTTGTTTATAAGGTGTTTGTTTGTTATAAGGCAGATGTACAATACGAGACTCTGAATTGGACACAACGGTTCATGTGCTGTCTTTTAAATTATGTATAAATAAAATACATTTTTTTTAAAAAAAGATAAACTTACCACTAGTTGTAGTGATTTGTTGAGTGGTTTTTGAATTAGCTGTAATGATAGAAATCCCAGATGTTGCCGTCCACAGGCTACTCAAACTCCTTGGTCCTCCAGTTGATCCTGAAGGTGAAACTGAAGTGGTTACAGAAGAGAGCATTCCAGAGCTTGCACTTGGGAGAGTTGATGAAGAATCCGGTGTAGCTGTGGCTTCAGGGGATGCACTTACGCGGGTTGCAGAAGATGGGGTCCCAGAGGTTTCACTTGGGATATTAGTTGAAGAATCCAGTGTAGCTGTGGCTGCTGGAGTTGCATGTGAAATTGTTTCTGAAGATGGTATCCTAGAAGATGATGTTAGGAGACTACTCAAACTCCTTGATACTCCTGTTGATCCTGAAGGTGAACTTGAAGTGGTTTCGGCAGATAGTGTTCCAGAAGTTGCATTTGGGATAGTTGATGAAGAATTCAGTGTAGCTGTAGCTCCAGGAGTTGCACTTGAGGGGGTTTCATAAGCTGCTGTCACGGAGATTAGTGTTGAGACATCTGTTGAAGCATCCAGTGTCTGTGAGACATCTGGAGGTACACTTGTAGTGATTTCTGAGGAAGGTGGCCTAGACATTAGCAGACTTCTTGTGCTCTCTGGTGGCATTGTTGCTAATGAAGCTGAACTTGAAGTGGTTCCATAAAGTGGTGTCCTAGATGTTTGCAGAGTGCTTGTGTTCTTTATTGGCCCTGTTGCTAATGATGCCGAACTCAAGGTGGCTTTAGAAGATGGTGTCCTAGACATTGCTGTTAGCAAACTTCTTGAACTCTCTGGTGGTGCACTTGGAGTGCTCTCAGCAGATATTGTTCCAGAGGTTCCACTTGTGTGACTTGATAAAGAATCCGGTGAAGCTGTGGCTCCAAGAGGTGCACTTGAATTGGTTTCTGTAGAGGGTGTCCTAGATGTTGCTGTCAGGAGACTACTCAAACTCCTTGGTGCTGCTGTTGAACCTAAAGGTGCACTTGAAGTGGTTTCACCAAATAGTGTTTCAGAGATTGCGCTTGGGATACTTGATAAAGAATCTGGTGTAGCTGTGCCTGCAGAAGTGGTTTCAGAAATTGGTGTCGCAGACATTACTGTTGAGACATCAGTTGAAGCATCCAGCTTCCATGAGGCAATTGGAGATGTACTTGAAGTGATTTCTGAAGATGGTGTCCTAGATGTTAGCAGACTTCTGGTATTCTCTGCTGGCTCTGTTGATTCTGAAGGTACACTTGAAGTGGTTTCAGAAAGTGGTGTCATAAATGTTTGCAGACTTGTACTCTCTGTTGGCCCTGTTGCTACTGATGCTGAACTGGAGGTGGCTTCAGAAGATGGTGTTGCATGTGAAGGGGTTTTCAAAAATTTTGTCCCAGATGTTGCTGTCAGGAGACTACTCAAACTCCTTGGTGCTCCTGTTGAACCTGAAGGTGCACTTGAAGTGGTTTCAGCTGGTAGATTTTCAGAGATTGCACTTCGGATACTTGATGAAGTATCCAGTGTAGCTGTGGCTCCAGGAGTTGTACTTGAGGTGGTTTTAGAAAGTGGTGTCATAAATGTTTGCAGACTTGTACTCTCTGTTGGCCCTGTTGTTACTGATGTGGAACTTGAGGTGGATTTAGATGATGGTGTGCTCGACATTGCTGTTAGTAAATTCCTTGAACTCTCTGGTAGCGCTGTTGTTCCTAAAGACCACACTGTTGGAGTGGTCTCAGCAGAAATTGTTCCAGAGGTTCCACTTGTGTGACTTGATAAAGAATCTGGTGTAGCTGTGGCTCCATGAGATGCACTTGAATTAGTTTCTGAAGATGGTGTCCTAGATGTTGCTGTCAGCAAGGTACTCGAACTCCTTGGATCTCCTGTTGACCCTGAAGGTGCACTTGAAGTGGTGTCAGCAGATAGGGTTCCAGAGGTTGCACTTAGGATACCTGATGAAGTATCTGGTGCAGCTGTGTCTCCAGGAGTTACAGCACTTGAGGTGGTTTCAGAAGGTGGTGTCCCAAAGATTACTTTTGGGACATCTGTTGAAGCATCCAGTGTCCATGAGACAACTAGGCTTGCACTTGAAGTGGTTTCTGAAGATGGTGTCCTAGATGTTAGCAGACTTCTTGTGTTCTCTGTTGGCCCTGTTGCTACTGACTCTGAAATTGAAGTGGCTTCAGAAGACGGTGTCCTAGACATTCCTGTTAGAAAACTACTTGAACTCTCTGGTGGCGCTGTTGTTCCTAATGGTGCATTTGGAGTGCTCTCAAAAGGTATTGTTCCAGATGTTCTGCTTGTGTGACTTGATGAAGAGTCTGTTGTATCTGTGGCTCCAGGTGTTGCAAGTGAATTGATTTCCAAAAATGGTGTCCTAGATTTTGCTGTCAGCAGGGTACTTGATCTCCTTGGTGCTCCTGTTGATCCTGAAGGTGAAACTGAAGTGGCTTCAAAAGAGAGCATTCCAGAGGTTACACTTGGAATACTTGATGAAGTATCTGGTATAGCTGTGGCTTCAGGAGTTGCACTTGAGGTGGTTTCAAAAGGTGGTGTCCCAGATATTACTGTTGAGACATCTGTTGAAGTATCTAATGAGGCAACTGGAGGCGCACTGGATGTGATTTCAGAAGATGGTGTCCAAGTTGTTACTTTTGGTAAACTAGTTAAAGAATCATGGCTACCTATGGTTCCATGAGGTGCAAGTGCAGTGGTTTCAAAACCACTGAACAGTGTTACTGTTGAAACTATGGAGGAAGCATCCGGTATTCCTGAAGCATCTACATGTGCACTTATAGTGGTTTCCAAAGATAGTATTCCAGGGGTTGCACTTGGGACACTTGATGAAGAATCTGGTGTAGCTGTGACTCCACTTGTGGTGGTTTCAGAAGATAGTGTCCCAGATGTTGCAGTTGGGACACTAGTTGGAGAATCCAGTGTAGCTCTTGCTGCAGGAGTTGCATGTGAAATGGTTTCCAAAGATGGTGTCTTAGATGTTGCTGTCAGCAAGCTATTCGAACTCCTTGACACTTCTGTTGATCCTGATGGTGAAGCTGAAGTCAGTGTACCATAAGTTGCACTTGGGATACTTGATGAAGAAGCCGGTCTAGCTGTAGCTTTAGGAGGTGCGCTTGTGGTGGTTTCAGAAGATGGTGTCCTAGAGGTTGCAGTTGGGAGACTAGTTGAAGAATCGGGTGTTCCTGTGGCTTCAGAAGGTGTACTTGAGGTTTCAGAAGATGGTGTCCTAGGCATTGCTGATAGTAGAGTACTCAAATTATCTGAAGGTCCTGTTGAGCTTAAAGGTGAGCCTGAAACGTTTTCAGAAGAGGATGTCCCATAGGTTGCACTTGGGAGATTTGAGGTAGAATTGGGTCTACCTGTGGCTCCTGGAGGTCCATTTGAAGTTATTTCAGAAGATGGTGTCCTAGATGTTAGGAGACTTCTTGAACCTTCTGGTGCTCCTGTTGCCACTGAACGTGCACTTAAGACAGATTTAGAAGATTGTGTCCCAGAGGTTACTGTTGAGAGTGGGAAACTAGTTAAAGAGCCATGTGTACTTGTGGCTTCAGGAAGTGTACTTGAAGTGGTTTCAGAAGAGTTTCTTCGAGGTGCACTTATCCAGTGTTCATGAGTTGATGTCCCAGAGATTGTTGTCAGGAGGCTTGTTGAAACATTGGAAGGTCTTGTGGCTCCTGAATGTTGAAAACACGAAGTTCAAAGTTAGAGACAGCTCATCACAGACAGCAATAAATAATAATAATAATAATAATAATAATAATAATAATAATAATAATAATAATAATTTATTAGATTTGTATGCCTCCCCTCTCCGAAGACTCGGGGCAGTTCACAACAACAATAAACAATGCAGTACAAATCCAATAATAAAAACTATAGCTTAAAAACCCACTATCATTTAAAAACAGTCAATACTACCCAATCATAACCGCACATAAATCTTACTAGCCAAAAAGGGATACATCAATTACCCCATGCCTGGTGACAGTCTTTCAATATAGTCATTAAAAGTTGACCGTTATGTCAGACCTAGTAAACCAGAATATGCCCGGTTTTGATTACAGTAGTTTTCCTTTTGGTAGCAACTTATTTATATCTGAACACTACACTCCTTTGGGAACAACCAGATAAGAGATTCAGGGTTTGGGGAAGTGTCATTTCTGTTCTACTGGCGTGTCCCAATCACCCGTAATTACAGGGTGATTAGTCCAAAAAGACACACACCACACGATAGAAGGAAAACCAAAAGTCTTTATCAACAGAAAAGCAGAAAAAACTCCCTTTTTAAATGTCAAAGGGATTTTCTGGTACACACAAGGCACAGGTTAAATGCAATCCATTATTAGTTAAAAGGGAACCCCACATCCAAATATATCTCTCAGTGAGTTTTCTGCACAACAGGACCTGCACTAAGCCTCTGGTAAATCCTCCTACAGATAGTGTGTAGTGCTCCACTGTTCTATTCTCGGCCTCAGAAAAAGAAATGGGAGGACACAAATGAGGCAGCTGTTACTCAGTTTTAGTAATCCCTTCCCTTTTCCTGCAAAGCCAGTTTGGAGTCACAATGGGCCAAAAGTTAGCAAAGTGCAGTGACCCAACTTCCCATCTCCATCCCTGCATTGGACGTGTCAATGTCAAGGAGCCCGTAAGTTAGGAGTTCCTGTTCCTTTCCACAACCTGTCTGTGGACTCTTTTTTTCCTGTTGGTGCTTTAGATAGCAATAACAATAGCACTTATATAGTGCTTCGCAGAGTTTTTACAGCCCTCTCTAAGCAGTTTACAGAGCCAGTCTATTGCCCCCAACAGTCTGGATCCTCATTTTACCCACCTCGGAAGGATGGAAGGCTGAGTCAACCTTGAGCTGGTCAGGGATCGAACTGCTGGCAACTGGCAGAATTAGCCTGCAATACTTCTGCCTTCTGCCGCAAGAATCCCAGCAACTGGTTAGGTCCCACAGAATTTGCCTTCTCCGGGCCCTGTCGACGAAACAATGTCGTCTGGCGGGACCCAGGGGAAGAGCCTTCTCTGTGGTGATCCCGGCCCTCTGGAATCAACTCCCCGCCGGAGATTAGTATTGCCCCCACCCTCCTTGCCTTACGCAAACTCCTCAAAACCCACCTCTGTCGTCAGGCATGACATGGTTGGTAAATCCACAGTAACTGAATTTAAACCTGCCTGGGATAAACATCCTAAGATAAAATACAGGAAATAGTACAGGGGCAGACTAGATGGACCATGAAGTCTTTTTCTGCCGCCAATCTTCTATATTTCTATGTTTCTATGTTTCTTATTGTGAAGCATCTTCTTCCCTTTTCTGGTGGAAATTGATTTATGAGTTACGTTAATCATATCCTAAGCTTATTTTTAAGGGGAGCACAGCTCCAAAACTGTCAGGCGTGGCTGTGATTTAGTGGCTAAACCGAATAAATGAAAAATGTTTTGTTCTTTTTCATTCAGTCACCGGTAGGACACCATCTACACGTATTGACTCATATCCCGTTCATATCTCATAAAATGCATTTGTGGTGAATTTGGGTGGTTTTGTTTCTGCAGAACATCATTGCAGCACAAATGTTAATGACAAATGTTTCAAATGCTTGACATTAAGAAATAAATTATATTTAAGGATTGAAGCAGGGTAATTTGCATAAAGTAGCCTGCTAAATTGAATACACTGGTGTAGGGTTTCCTGCCTAAGCAGGGGGTTAGACTAGAAGACCTCCAAGGCAGACAGAGGTTCCAACTTACTGCTGCTACTGGTGCTGATGCGTGCACAGCTTCGGGCGCATGGCATATTTCCAGAGGTGGGCAGCAAGCATGCGCGGAAGCTAAATCTCTCTCTGATGCGCACCCACTACCCAGTGTACAGCTCATTTCAGCTACTGGTGCACCGTGTGTTCCCCCCTCCCCCAGTCCAGATAGAACCCAAAACTGCTCCAAGGTCCTTTCCAACTCTGTTGCTGTTGTTGTTGATAATGATAATGATGATAATAATGATGATAATAATGATAATTATGATGATGATAATAGTAATAATAATGATAATAATGATAATAATGATAATAATGATAATAATGATAATAATGATAATAATGATAATAATGATAATAATGATAATAATAATAATAATAATAATAATAATAATAATAATAATAATAATTTACTGGCCAAGTGTGATTGGTCATACAAGGAATTTGTCTTGGTGCATATGCTCTCAGTGTACATAAAAGAAAAAGATACATTTGTCAAGAATCATGTGGTACAACATTTAATGATTGTCACAGGGGTCAAATAAGCAATGAAGAAACAATCAATATTAATAAGAATCTTAGGATACAAGCAACAAGTTACAGTCATACAGTCCTAAGTGGGAGGAAAAGGATGATAGGAATGATGAGAAAAAAATAATAGAAATAGAAGTGCAGACTTAGTAAAGTTGACAGCGTTGAGGGAATTATTTGGTTAGTAGAGTTGTGGCGTTCGGGGGAAAAACTGTTCTTGTATATTATTTGTAATAATAATGATAATAATAATAATTATTATTATTATTATTATTATTTATTAATAACAATTTATTAATAATAATTTAATAATAACACACCAGACATCCTGATTGTGGAGAAAAAGAAAGTATGGACTTTCGACATCGCAATCCCAGGGGACAGCAGAATTGAGGAGAAGCAGCTAGAGAAATTAGTGAAATATTAAGATCTAAAAATCGAGCTGCAACGACTCTGGCATAAGCCAGTGAAAGTGGTCCCAGTGGTACTTGGCACGCTGGGCGCAGTGCCAAAGGACCTCAGCGGACATTTGAAAACCATCGGAATTGACGAAATCTCCATCTGTCAATTGCAAAAAGCCACTTGACTGGGATCGGCAAATATAATTCGCTGCTACATCACGCAGTCCTAGGTGCTGGGGAAACGCCCGACTGGTGATGAAATATGAAATCCAGCATAGTGATCTCGTTTGCTGTGTTGTACTGACATAATAATAATTTTAAACCAAATTTCTTTAAAAGTTACATCCAGCATTTTTATTTGTTGGGAAAAGTATGCACAAATTATTGCTTTTTTTCCTGTGGGATCTGGGATGCTCTTAGAAACACAGAAACAGAAGATTGACGGCAGAAAAAGACCTCATGGTCCATCTAGTCTGCCCTTATACTATTTCCTATATTTTATCATAGCATGGGTATATGTTTATCTCAGGCATGTTTAAATTCAGTTACTGTGGATTTACCAACCGCGTCTGCTGGAAGTTTGTTCCAAGGATCTACTACTCTTTCAGTAAAATAATATTTTCTCACGTTGCTTCTGATCTTTGAAGTTGATTGTTCTCTTGTAGAACTTTCATCACCCAAACCAGATAAAATCATCAGGGGTGGGTTGCATCCAGTGAAGGGCTACCAAAATTTTTACTACCACACTGTGGGCTTGGCACCCTGCATTTTATTTCAACATCTTTCAGTGCAAATTGGGTGCTCTGGGGGGGAGCTACATTTTTGCTACCCCACTGCATTCTCTCCGTCCATCCGGGCAGCAGCCCAACCCTGGTTGCATCCAGCTCGGCCAGGTTATGGAATCCGGTAGCGGTAGTATTATTTTATTTATTCAACTACTATGTCGCCCAATCCCGCAAGACTCAGGGCAGGGCGGCTTAGAACAATAATAAAAATACAATATAAATAGATACAAAGCGATAAAAAGAAGTCGAACATTATCTAAAACTAATTAATACTCTTTTTTTTGAATAATGAGCAAACATAATTCGCCGCTATATCACGCAGTCCTAGGCAGCGTTCTCCGTAAGCTGCGCGCGTGCGCAGGCGCGTCCCCCCAAATACCCCCCCGCGCACCCTTTTCCACGGGCGTGCGCTCCCCATCCCCCTGCCAGCCCACGGTGTGTGTGTGTGTGAAGGCGACGGCAGTAGAAGGGAAGGGAGCCGCGGCCGCCCCTGCCTCCCCATGGTGCCTCCGGCCCCCTCGCGCCCCTGGCCTCTCGACGCTGCTCCCCCGCCTGCCCGATCCGCCCCCTCTCCTCCGCCTCCTGCTTTGGGGTGCGACTTCTCTCGTGATGGTGGCTGCAGCTTCTTCTTCTCCATTTCTGCGCTGCCAGCCAGGGGGCTGCGAGAGAGGGCTTTCTCCGCATGCTTGGGGAATGCCCCCCATGCCCCTCTCACAACCCCTTCGCTGCTTGGAGCGCTTTCGTCCCGGACCTTTCAGCAAGGGGGCTGCAGTAGAGGCAGGGCAGGCGTTCCCGAAGCGCTCAGAGAAAGCGCTGACAGAGAGAGAGGGAGAGAGAAAGTAACTGAGAAAGAGAGAGAGAGAGAAAGGGGGGAGAGAGAAAGCAAGAGAGAGAAGAGAAAGAAAGCAAGAGATAGAAAGAAAGAGTGAGAGAGAAAGAAAGCAATAGAAAGAGAACAAGAGGGGGAGAGAGATAGAAAGAGAGGGAGAGAGAAAGTGAGAAAAAGAGAGAGAGAGCAAGAGCGGGAGAGAGAAAGAGAAAGAAAGAGAGAGAAATGACTCTTGATTTAAAGCATATGGTAAAAAGCACCCAAATAATAACACAGAAAAAAAACCCCAGCCGTTTGTGTGTGTTTGTGTGTGTGTGTGTGTGAACTCTTGAACCATTTCCAATAGCTCACCTATTATTGGAAATGGTTCAAGAGTTCACACACACACACACACACACACACAAGGGGGGAGGAGACAGGGATGGAAAAAGAGAAGATAGTAATAATAGTAATAGATTTTGGTTTTGTTTTATTATTAATTTCTTTTAATAAAAAAGAAGGGAATTTTTTTCTTATTTATTTATCTATTTATTTATCTATCTATTTATCTATTTATTTATACTTCTATGCCGCCCAGTCCAAAGGGACTGCCGCTCATACACTATACTTTTCCACCCACACCAAAAAAAAAATTAGAGGGAACAGATGAAAAAATAAAGACATTTGATAAAATTGGAATGTTTTTGTAAGAGCTTTTCTTGTGGAAAACCTGATGCGGCCCAGCCTCACCCAGACTCTACCTCCAGCGGCCCCTGGGTAAATTGAGTTTGAGACCCCTGCAGGAGATGCTAGCCAGAATATCTTCCGGACCGTCTTCTGCCGCACGAATCCCAGGGACCGGTGAGGTCACACAGAGTTGGCCTTCTCCGGGTCCTGTCGATGAAACAATGTCGTCTGGAGGGACCCAGGGGAAGAGCCTTCTCTGTGGCGGCCCCGACCCTCTGGAATCAACTCCCCCTGGAGATTAGGATTGCCCCCACCCTCTTTGCCTTTCGTAAACTCCTTAAAACCCATCTCTGTCATCAGGCATGGGGAAATTGATTCCCTTGGGCTGTTTTCATTTTATGTATGGTTTATATGAGATGTATGATTGTTTTTTATATCAAGGGTTTAAAATTGTTTTATTTATTGGATTTGTACTGTTTTGTTGTTATGAGCCGCCCCGAGTCTTCGGAGAGGGGCGGCATACAAATCTAATAAATGATGATGATGATGATGATGATGATGATGATGATGATAATAGCTGAGGCATCATCCCATCCAAAATTGATCTATGAACAGTGAAGGGCCGCTTGTCTTTGACGCTACTGGTGCACCCTCTGAGACCATCAAGGGCACATCCGGCGGGCACACACATGCCAGCGGCACAAGATTTGGCTCCTGCACATGTACAGCAACTGAAATCTCACGTAAAAATGCGCATGAGCCAGATTTCAGTGATTTTCGCCAACATTTTTGCTTCCGCGTGTGCGCAAAAGCAAAAAGTCGGCAAAAATTGTCCAAATCTCGCTCGCGCAAGCGTCCTCATTTAAGATTTCATTTGCTACACATGAGCAGAAGCCAAATCTCACGCAGGGTGCGGGGGTGCACATGGGGGACTCGAAGCTGCATGTACACCCCGGATATCCCTACCAGAATGGAGCACCGGATAGAGTAATGTCAAATAAATAAGTAAGTAAGTAAGTAAGTAAGTAAGTAAGTAAGTAAGTAAGTAAGTAAGTAAGTAAGTAAATAAACAAATAAATAAATAAAAAACAATGTTACAGTCGAACAAATCTAATATTAAAAGAGAAAAAACATATAAAACCCCATCATTTAAAACCAAACAACACATACATACCAAACATAAAATATAAACGCCTGTGGGAGGTGTCTCAGTTCCCCCATGCCTGGCGATATAGGTGGGTCTTGAGTAATTTATGAAAGACAAGGAGGGTGGGGGCAGTTCTCTTCTCTGGGGGGAGTTGATTCCAGAGGGCTGGGGCCGCCATAGAGAAGGCTCTTCTCCTGGGGCCCGCCAAACGACATTGTTTAGTCGACGGGACCCAGAGAAGGCCAACTCTGTGGGACCTTATCGGTCGCTGGGATTCGTGTGGTAGCAGGCGGTTCCGGAGGTACTCTGGTCCAATGCCCTGTAGGGTTTTAAGGTCATAACCAACACTTTGAATTGTGACCAGAAACTGATCGCAGCCAGTGCAGACCACAGAGTGTTGTAGAAACGTGGGCGAATCTGGGAAGCCCCACGATGGCTCTCGCGGCTGCATTCTGCACAATCTGAAGTTTCTGAACACTTTTCAAAGGTAGCCCCATGTAGAGAGCGTTGCAGTAATCGAACCTCGACGGGATGAGGGCATGAGCGACTGTGAGCAATGACTCCCTGTCCAAATAGGGCCGCAACTGGTGCACCAGGCTAACCTCGGCAAACGCCCCCCTCGCCACAGCCGAAAGATGGTGTTCCAATGTTAGCTGTGGATCGAGGAGGACACCCAAGTTGCACACCCTCTCTGAGGGGGTCAATAATCCCCCCCCCAGGGTAATGGATGGACAGATGGAATTGTCCTTGGGAGGCAGAACCCACAGCCACTCCGTCTTGTCTGGGTTGAGTTTGAGCTTGTTGACACCCATCCAGACCCCAACAGCCTCCAGGCACCGGCACATCACTTCCACTGCTTTGTTGACTGGACATGTGGTGGAGATGTATAACTGGGTATCATCGGCATACTGATGATACCTCACCCCATGCCCTTGGATGATCTCACCCAGCGGTTTCATGTAGATATTAAATAGCAGGGGGGAGAGGACAGACCCCTGAGGCACCCCACAAGGGAGAGACCTAGAGGTCGACCTCTGACCCCCCACTAACACCGACTGCGACCGACTGGAGAGGTAGGAGAACAGTGCCTCCTACTCCCAACCCCTCCAGCCGGTGCAGAAGGATACCATGGTCGATGGTATCAAAATAAATAAACAAATGAATGAATGAATGAATGAATGAATAAATAAATAGAGCTCCACCCCAGAGCACCCAATTTGCACTGAAAGATGTTGAAAGAAAAGGCATGAGCCACACCCACAGTGTGGTAGTAAACATTTTGGTAGCCCTTCAGTGCCTGGAACCCATTACTGTCTACCAATGATCCCAAATTTCAAGTGACCCATGCCATTTACTATTAATTACTATTAATACAATCTAGAAATAATGGATTCATGAAATATGAAAATCCTACCTTGTGTCCTCACATGCACACTCAGAGCCAGCATAATCCATAATGCAACCAGGAAGTGTCTTTGAATTCTAACCATTGTGGCTTAGAGTTGAATGTCTAATGCGCTGAGAACATCCATCTCCCTTTTATAGCTTCTGAAAGACTTGAAAGGTAGCTCATTTCGAATTCACAAATGTCATCCTGAAGCTATAATACCTTGTTTGGAATAGTAGGTGTGGCCCTCAGTCATATCATGTGCAAAATTGTGTGTATGGAGTGGGGGTGGGTCTTGGAAAATGAGAAGCCTACACATTGCATTAGCTATCTCCCTCCTGATGGGTTAGATTATGATTTCTAGATAAATTTTCTTTTGTAAATGATTTAGAGATGTTCATTTGCGAAAGGAGTGATATATTAACAATATATCTTGGGCTTGTTGTGATTATGGGATTTGTTTTATAGTGTTTTAATTTAATAATAATAATAATAATTTATTGGATTTGTATGCCCCCCCCCCCTCTCCATAGACTCGGGGTGGCTAACAACAATGATAAAAACAGCATGTGACAATCCAATAATAAAACAGCTAAAAACCCTTATTTATAAAAATCAAACATACACACAAACATACCATGCATAACTTGTAATGGCCTAGGGGGAAGGAATATCTCAACTCCCGCATGCCTGGCGGTATAAATGGATCTTGAGTAGTTTACCAAAGACAGGGAGGGTGGGGACAATTCTAATCTCTGGGGAGAGTTGGTTCCAGAGGGCCGGGGCCACCACAGAGAAGGCTCTTCCCCTTGGGCCCGCCAAACAACATTGTTTAGTCGACGGGTCCCGGAGAAGGCCAACTCTGTGGGACCTTATCAGTTGCTGGGATTCTTGCGGTAGCAGGCAGTTCCAAAGGTAATTTGCCAATTTTGTGGGGGGGGGGGGTTTCCTTTTTGTTAATGTTGAACATTTTTTTGATTGGAGCAAGTGATGAGGGAGAAAGGGAGGGAAATAATAATAATAATAATAATAATAATAATAATAATAATAATAATAATAATAATAATAATATATTAGATTTGTATGCCGGCCCTGTCCGAAGACTCGGGGAGGCTCACAACAACAATAATACCAATGTTACAATAGAAACAAATCTAATATTAAAAAACAGCTAAAAAACCCCATCATTTAAATACCATACAACACACACACACCATACATAAAATGTAAGAGCCTGGGGGAGGTGTCTCAGTTCCCCCATGCCTGGCGATACAGGTGGGTCTTAAGTAACTTGCGAAAGAAGGAAGGAAGGAACGAAGGAAAGAGGGAAGGAAGGAAGGAAGGAAGGATACAAAGACAAGGAATCAGTAATTGCCATTCAATAGAAACTATATTTCTTAAAAGTGTGGGGGACTAGTGAGCAGATATAATATATTTGGATAGATTTCAGATGAAAAGACATTCTAAACAATGAACTGAAAATTTGCTTTGTGGTGAGAAGTTTCTAATCATGTAACCAATCATGACAAACATAGATGTGATTTATCTAAAAAATATTAAAAGACAGCATGTCTAGACGGTGAGAGAACACAACCAGCATTAAGCACCCATTATTGATCCATTGAGCATATACAAAGTGACTTCTCTTCACATTTGTCGGAGCTAGAACAGCCTCAGGCCTGGCATTTTCCAACTACTGGGCCACAGCAGCTACCTTGCCATCTAGCACAAACTATTTCTACTGGCTGGAGATGGTGAGAATTACGGTTGACCTATCCAGATTCCTAAGAGGTCAGTAAGGGGCGAGTACAAGTGCACTAGAGTGCCTTCCGTCCCCCTGTCCTATTGCTCTCCTATATCTCCTATACCTTTCTTCTATTCCTATATCTCTTCTTCTATTCTTTCATTGATATGTTCTATTACTATACCTTCTTTTCTATTCTTTCATAGATATATTTTACTATGAGTATCTACTCTACAACCTTCATCATGTATTTTACTATGTGTATATAGATACTATATATACCCACTAAAACCCTCATTGTGTATTGGACAAAATAAGTAAGTAAGTAAGTAAGTAAGTAAGTAAGTAAGTAAGTAAGTAAGTAAGTAAGTAAGTAAGTAAGTAAGTAAGTAAATAAGTAAATAAGTAAACAAACAAACAAACAAACAAACAAATAAACAAATAAATAAATAAATACAAGGCATCTGAATGCTGCCACAAAATCATCAATTTACCTTCACATTTGCAAGAAATGCACAAATGTTTTATAACTGCAGCTCCTATAAAACAACGATTAGTCCCCAATCATCTTTTGTTTCCTGCTCCTCCTATAAAATAACAATTAGTCCCTAATTATCTCTTTTCAGGACTGTCATTTTTCATCCAAAGCTGTGTGTTGCCAGTTCTGATGCATCTTCCCGGAAGAAAGAAGGATGAGGTGACCTTCAGAGAAAGAAGAGTTAAGAGAATCACTTGGTGGCGAGAGGCCAAAATAGCTGCTGACAACCTATTTGCTCTAAGGTGAACATTAATTAATTTCCTTGAGATTCCCAAGAATTACAGTACTTTTGTGCTGCTTTGTGGGAGATATGTAATGCTAACTTGGCATAGCTTGGAACACCAGGCTCCAATTGTTTTGAAGATTTTTTTTTCAATAGCCCCAAAAGTTGTCCTGCTGTAAGGTTGGGATAGAATAGACCAGACCGGAACAGAACAGGACGGGACAGAACAGACAGAACAGGCAGAACGAACAGAACAGAACAGAAATTCTCCCTACCAGTTATTCATCTGGCTAGCATCCTTAGTCTGGTCAGCTTCTACACATTATTTTATCCCCTGGTTAAGGGTTTAAAAAAAAATTATTCTGAGAGAGTAACAATGAAAGAGTTTGCAAGCAAGTAAATACAGATAAAAGAGGACAATAGGACCGTAAGAGGGAGGGTAGGCACAATGGTGTGCTTATGCACGCCCCCTACAGATCTCTTAGAAATGGGATGAGGTTGACAGTAGAAAGTCTAAGGTTAACAATTCAGTCTAAGTCTAAGGTTAACGGTCACAATTCAAAGTGTTGGTCATGACCTTTAAAGCCCTACATGGCTTTGGACCAGACTACCTCCGGAACCGCCTGCTACCACATGAATCCCATCGACCGATAAAGTCCCACAGAGTTGGCCTTCTCCGGGTCCCGTTGACTGAACAATGTTGTTTGGCGGGCCCCAGGGGAAGAGCCTTCTCTGTGGCGGCCCCGGCCCTCTGGAACCAACTCCCCCCAGAGATCAGAATTGCCCCCACCCTCCCTGTCTTTCGTAAACTACTCAAGACTCATTTATACCGCCAGGCATGGGGGAGTTGAGATATTCCTTCCCCCTAGGCCATTACAAGTTATGCATGGTATGTCTGTGTGTATCTTTGGTTTTATAATAAGGGTTTTAGTTGTTTTATTAATTGGATTGTTACATGCTGTTTTTATCATTGTTGTTAGCCGCCCCGAGTCTACGGAGAGGGGCGGCATACAAATCCAATAAAATATTATTATTATTGTTGTTGTTGTTGTTGTTGTTGTTTTTGGGATTTGGGGAAGAAACCACAGAATCAGGTACAGGATTCCAGGCATTGATCACTCTGTTGCTGAAGTGGTATTTTCTGCAGTCGAGTTTGCAGTGGTTTACATTAAGATTGTATCTATTATGTGCTCGTGTATTGTTGGGGGGAAGATTTGAGAGATCAAATAGTACTCTTGCAGGGAAATCTATGCCCCATCCTGATGAAAAAGTCTTAGTTTTGATGTTACCCCAGTCTGGAGGACACTGTGGAAAGTTAATATTTGGAAAGTTGCAGGCCTGGATAATATTCCTGAGTGCGTCCTTAGGGAGCATGTGGTTGAATTGGCTTATGTTCTTACAGATATTTTTAATCTTTCCTGGCAGCAGACAGTGGTCCCTTCGCGTTTTAAGATTGCTTTTATTTTGACATTGCCAAAAAAGTATTTAATAACAGGTATGGATATTTATTGTCTTTTGTGACAGGGAATCAGAATTTCATTTTTAATGTGTGCCAGTGTGTTCACAGAAAAAAAGTGACCAAAGGTCCTCCTCTCCCTCCCCTTTCTCTCCTCTCCTCTCCTCTGATCTCCTCTCATCCTCTCCTCTCCTCTTGAACATAAGAACATAAGAAGAGCCATGCTGAATCAGGCCAAAGCCCATTGAGTCCAGCATTCTGTGTCACACAGTGACCCACCAATTGTCCATGGGGATCTTGAGCAGAAAGAAAGGGCAAAACCCTCCCTTTCCCCAGACCCCTAACAAATGGTGCCCAAGGGAATCCTGCCTGCCTCAACCAACATAGAGGTGGCACATGGACATCCGTTTCAATAACCACTGATACAATTGGCTTCCATGAATCTCTCTAATCCTGCCTTGAAACTATCCAGGCTGACAGCTATTCTGGAAGTGAATTCCATAAACCAACGACCCTCTGGGTGAAGAAATATTTCCTTTTATTTGTCCTCACTTTCTTACCTACGAACTTTAGGGAGTACCCCCTCTTCCTAGTATTGTGTGATAGAGAAAATAAATTTTCTCTATCCACCTTTTCTATCCCATGCATGATTTTATACACTTCGATCAAGTCACCTCTTAAACACCGTCTTTCAAGGCGGAAGAGACTAATCTGGTTTCATAAGGGAGGGGCTCCATTTCCTTGATCATTCTTGTTGCCCCTTTTTTGCACCTTTCTCAGTCACCACCTATTTGTACAGAGGCAATACAACACTTGCTGAGCTATTTTCAGTTCCCTTCCTAATCATGCCAAGCATGGAATTTGCTTTTTTAAAACTGCTGCCGCACACTGGGTTGACATCTTCATTGAGCTGTCCACCAAAACCCCAAGATCCCTTTCTTGGGTTGTCTCAGAATGCTTGGTCGCCTTCAGTTGGTAGGTATAATTGGGGTTCTTTGCCACAGTATGCATAACTTTGCACTTGATTAGGTTAAATGCATTTGCCACTTTATTATTATTATTATTATTTATTAGATTTGTATGCCGCCCCTCTCCGTAGACTCCATAGACTTTGTTGCCCACTCTCTCAATTTTGAGAGATCTTTCTGGAGTTCCTGACAATCAGTTTCACTTTTCACTACCCAGAACAATTTAGTGTCCTCTGCAAACTTTGCTACCTCACTATTTACTTCTACATCCAGATCAAGGGAGGAGAGGAGAGGAGGGGAAAGGAGAGAGAGAGAGGAGGAAAGGAAGGGAAGGGAGGGAAGGGGAAGGGAGGAGAGGAAAGGAGATACGAAAAGAACATCTTCTGGTCATCAAATATGTTCCCTTCATGGTACTTCATGTGTGCATCATCAAAAACTATATGTATGAACTGCATTAGCTTATTTTTCATCCCTCATCATTTCTCTAAAAAGTTGTTCAATTTTTGGATAATTGAGGGCAGATTTCCCCAACCTTGTGGATGCCCACACAAAAAATGGCCCCCATGGATTGGCATCAAACAATCCTGTTTGGTGACATCATTGTGACATCACCAACTGGTCGCTAGTAGTGTTGGGCGAACCCAACAAAGTTCGGGTTCAGCGAACTCACCCGAACTTTGCCGTGAAATTCAGGGGAGTTCGCTGAACCCGAACCAGAACTTTTGCTTGCAGCAAGCCGCTGCGGCGTCTTTTTCTGTAAAAATAAACAATAAGGTGGGGAATTCCCCACCTCCTTTTGCTTCCTTTTATTTTTACAGAAAAGGATGACGCAGCACTTCTGCAAGCAAAAGGAGGTGGGGAATCCCACAAAGGGATTCCGGGGGCGGGGCTTTGACGTCACGGAGACTCCTTCCTCCTCGTTTCGTCCAGCCAGGAAGTAGTCTCCGTGATGTCAAAGCCCCGCCCCCAGAATCCCCTCGTGGGATTCCCCACCTCCTTTTGCTTGCAGCTCCACAAGCAAAAGGAGGTGGGAATCCCACGATGGGATTCCCCTCTCTCTTGCTGGGTGGCGCCGTTTTGCGGTGTTCAGCCGAACCCAAACTTTACCTGAACTTTTTTTAAAGTTCGGGTTCGGGTTCAGCATGCCAAACACTGCAAAGTTCGGCACGAGCCCGAACTTTGCAGGTTCGGTTCGCCCAACACTAGTCGCTAGCGGCTCGGGCGAACTGATCTAAAGTGGGAGGAATCCACCCCTGTCAGGCATGCAGGGCCCCATTTGGGCAAATGTCATCACAGGCAGTTTCAGCCACACTCCTGTGAGTGTTGTCACAGACAATTGCAGCCCCATCACAGGTGGTTGCGGTCCAACTTGTATGTCATCACAGGTGCTTGAGGCCCTACTTACATAAGCATCATAGTGGGTGCTCATGGCTCCATTTTTGAAACCCCAGTCTAGTACTGGTTGCCCATCCCTGAAATAAAAATATATTCAGGGAGCCTTCTAGTGTAGTGGTTAGAATGGAAGCTCTGCCCACAGCCTGGAGTTCGATCCTGATGGGCTCAGGGTTGACTCAGCCTTCTATCCTTCCGAGGTTGGTACAATGAGCACCCAGATTGTTGGGGGCACTATATGCTGACATTATAAACAACCCAGAGAGTGCTGTAAAGCACTGAGAAGCGATATATAAATCTAGTTGTTGTTGCTATTTTTGATGATCAGTTTTGCCATGGGATGGAAGTAACCTGAGTGATGTATGCAGTCATAGGCTGCTGCCCACGAGGGGGGGGGATGCTATGGGGGTGTTCTGCCGGGCTCTCTGATAGGAGCCTCCCGAAAATTCAAGGGTACAAATTTCAGACACACACATGTTTGAAAATTCAAAACTATGTTCTTTATCACAAAATTCAAAATAAACAAAGCACTCTTTTTGTTTTGCAAACAGCATTCTTCCAAAACAACCGGGTAGTCTGTACAATTTCCCTTAAACAGTCATTAAGTACTTAGCTAGCAGCTGTGAAGAAAATTCACACCCCTTATTCTTCCAATGAAGTGAGACATACACATACACATGTTGCTCTGCTTTGGTTTCAAAGGCATGAAGAAGCAACAAAGTCCAGCAACACAAGTTTCCTGATGAACTCCGATCAGATATTCTTCCACAACGGCCAAACCCACATGCTGCTATTTATAGCAGCAGCCCTAATTACTGGAGCCCCACCCAAACACAGATGGCCTCATTTTTCTTGTAATAATCCTTTAGTTGTCTCCTATGCATCAGTCTACGCATGTGTGGATGTGTCATTAATTCTTGTTCAGAATCCAAAGATGATACAGATGATTGATCTCCTCCTGGGCTGTCTGCCAAACTCCCCTCTTCCCTGTCACTCATGCTGCCTTGGTCAGAGGAGGCTTCATCGGCAGATTCCATCGGGAGCAAAACAGGCCTGAGGCATGTGGATGTCTCCCCCATATCCACCTGCACATTCCTTGGGGCAGGAGCTGAGCCAGAGCTAACCACAACAAGGGTTAACAAAAATGGAACTTACATTTATTTATTTATTTGTCTCTGTCTGTTTGATTAATTAATTGATTAATTGATTGATTGATTGATTAATTAATTAACAGGATTTATATGCCATCCCTCTCCGAAGACTATTATAGTTTTGAGTGCCTGTGTATAATATGTATGTACACATACAGCATCTATACATATAGGATTAAATGGCATATTTTGGATGTTCAGTAATAGAAAATATATTTTATCTCTTTGGGGTGAGGAGAGGCCTGGCACCCTAACGCAAATCCTTGACGTCAGTGATATCAAATTTGCCACTTTTAAGCCAGTCGCATGACCTTTAAGCCACCCCTGGTCACATGATTGTCAAGCCACTGGTCACATGGCCAGCAAACCCCTCCTACCCAGTCACATGGTTGACAAGCCACTCCCACCCAGTCACATGACCATCAAACCACTCCCACAAAATAAGTTACGCCCACAGTGTGATAGCAAAAATTTTTGTGTCCCTTTACTGGTTGTATATTTTTCTAATATTTATTTACAATAATAGGAAGAGCCGTAATGGCACAGTGGTTAGATTGCAGTACGGCAGGCTAATTCTGTTGACAGCCAGTAATTTAATCCTGACCAGCTCAAGGTTGACTCACCTTCCCAGCCTTCCAAGGTGGGTAAAAAGAGGACACAGATTGTTGGGGGCAACATGCTGATTTTGTAAACTGAGTAGAGAGGTTTGTAAAGTTCTGTAAAGCGGTATTTAGGTCGAAGTGCTATTGCTATTTTTGATGGAGTCGATTTTGCTGTGGGAAGAAAGTGACCAGAGAGTTGTGCATTTTTCTAATATCTATTTATTTACAATTATACAAGTTACATAGTTAAGGGTCCAAATGGTCAAGGCTAGATTTCAGATGTGTCATTTATCTAAGAACAACCAGGATGCTGTGATTTACTTGGAGAAAAATAAAATGCAACATTCCCCCCCCCCCCTCATACTCCAGCTGAGTGCAAAATGGGAATTTGCCAGTGTGTAATTGTAAGGAAACATGTTTCTATTTTAGAAATATCTTAACGGAAGCAAAGTGAAAATGGTGCATGATTCTAGCAAGGCAATAGACTACCATCTTTCTCTCTCTCAACATGGATATTTCTAAAGCTGTTTTCAGAATCTTAGCCCAGCATGTACTGTAATTCAACAACAACAGAGTTGGAAGGGACCTTGGAGGTCTTCTAGTCCAACCCCCTGTTTAGGCAGGAAACCCTACATTACTTCAGACATTTTCTTAAAAACTTCCAGTGTTGGAGCATTCACACTTCTGGAGGCAAGCTGTTCCACTGATTAATTGTTCTAACTGTCAGGAATTTTCTCCTTAGTTCTAAGTTACTTCTATTCTTGTTTAGTTTCCACCCATTGCTTCTTGTTCTACCCTTAGGTGTTCTGATTGGCAGATCACAGCTGATGGCCCAGAACTACTTCTGGGATATGTTATCAATGGGGAAAAGTAAAAAGAACCAATCATGTTACTGCATGCTCAGCAGTCTTGACGAATTAGACACCATTGAATGGAAGAAGAAGAAAAAATTGAAGATCTAGGTCTTGGTGCAGGGATAAAGGTAATCTTCACTTAACAGCTGCAATTGGGCCCAAAAGCTTGGTTGCAAGCCAAGTGGTCATTAAATAGGTAAGCATGGATTAACAGTCCATTTTTACAACTGTTTTATGTGGGTTGTAAAGCGAGAGACTGAAGTTATTAAATGAGTGATGTGGTGATTAAGTGAACCACATGGACGATAAGCAAATTGAGGATATCCGATGGGAATTTTTCATTGTTTTCTGCCAGAAAAGCCACCTGGTCATGTGACTCCATTGTCACATGACCAGGTGGGGGGGGCACATTGTTTTACAATGGCCAGAAGTGCTATATAGAAACATAGAAGACTGACGGCAGAAAAAGACCTCATCGTCCATCTAGTCTGCCCTTATGCTATTTCCTGTATTTTATCTTAGGATGGATATATGTTTATCCCAGGCATGTTTAAATTCAGTTACTGTGGATTTACCAACCACGTCTGCTGGAAGTTTGTTCCAAGGATCTACTATTCTTTCAGTAAAATAATATTTTCTCATGTTGCTTTTGATCTTGCTTTTGATGTTGCTTTTGATATGGGCCCTAAATCATATATGGGCCCTAAACCATCCTTTCTGAGACCATTGTAACTGCACCCAGTTGCTAAGTGAGGACTACTTGTACAATGAGCCATTGTTTTGCCATCCAGAGGCAGTTCAAAAGCGTGGATTTGTTGAGTCCTAGTCTTATTTTTAACAAGTAGATAAAGTTCATCTTTTTCTGTCTTATGCACACTTTTAAGTTTATTCAGTCCAAAAACTAATTCATTTTTTTTGTATCAAGAATTATCATATGAAGATTTGCAGTTGCTTTATACAGCTTTCCCCAACCTTTCCTAATGAATTATTTTTTGCCCCTTTTTATTCAATTATTGCACTTTTCAGAGTATAAGACACACCAGAATATAATATGCACTTTAGTTTTGGGGGAGGAAAATAAGTGGGGGTCATCTGGCTAGCATCCTTAGTCTGGTCAGCTTCAGCACATTATTTTATCCCTTGGTTAGGGCTGGGGGGAAAAACTTCTTCAGTGGGAGTAGCAATGAAAACAAGCCTGCAAAGTTTCAGGGCTGGAAAAAATTCTTCACAGAGAGTAGCAAGGAAGAAAATCCTGCAAACTGGGACAACCATCAGCACCTTGTTAGGGCTGGGGAAAAAAGCTTTGAAAAAAAGCTACATTTGGAGTATAAGATGCCTCCAATTTTTCAGCCTCTTTTAGGGGGGACAAAGTTATACAGTGATACCTCATCTTACAAACCCCTCGTTATACAAACTTTTCGAGATACAAACCCGGGGTTTAAGATATTTTTGCCTCTTCTTCCAAACTATTTTCACCTTACAAACCCAAGCCACCGCCACTGGGACTTCTGTTGCCAGCGAAGCGCCCGTTTTTGCACTGCTGGGATTCCCCTGAGGCTCCCCTCCATGGGAAACACCACCTCTGGACTTCCGTGTTTTTGCGATGTTGCAGGGGAATCCCAGCAGCGCAAAAATGAGCACTTCACTGGCAACGGAAGTCCAAAGGTGGGGTTTCCCAGCGAGGGGAACCTCAGTGAAATCACAGCATCGCAAAAACACGGATGTCCGGAGGTGGGGTTTCGAGGACTTCCATGTTTTTGCAATGCTGCAATTTCGCTGAGGCTCCCCTCGCTGGGAAACCCCACCTCCAGACTTCCGTTGCCAGTGAAGCGCCCGTTCTTGTGCAGCTGGGATTCCCCTGGTGGGATTCCCCTGCAGCATCACAAAAACACGGAAGTCCGGAGGTGCGGTTTCCCATGGAGGGGAGCCTCAGGGGAATCCCAGCAGTGCAAAAATGGGCACTTTGGCTGGCAAAAGGGGTGAGTTTTGGGCTTGCATGCATTCATCGCTTTTCCATTGATTCCTATGGGAAACATTGTTTCGTCTTACAAACTTTTCACCTTACAAACCTCATCCCAAAACCAATTAAGTTCGTAAGACGAGGTATCACTGTACTCTTAAAAATACAGTGTGTCTTATTCTCACAGACTGCCAGGACACATTCCTGCAGTTTTCTTGGCAATGTTTTTCAGAAGAGATTTACCATTGCCTCCTTCCTAGGATTGAAAGAAAGTGGTTAGTCCAAGATCACCCAAAACTCACAGTCTCACAGTTTCTGTCCTGATGCCTTAACCACCACACCAAACTGACTCTCAATAAAATACATGTATTTTAATGTTGTGCAAGGGGATTTCTCAGAAATTTCAAGCAATGAAGCAAAGTGAACTTTGGTCAGTAGCATAGTACTTGGATGCTTGGAAACATTGTGGTTGCAGTCTATGCTGGAATTTGGAAAGAGGAAAAAATAAAATAAAATAAAATAGAAAGGAGACAGAGGCTAATGACTCCATTCTTCTGTGGCCAAGAAAACAACCAGGAGGTGTTCTGCCAACCACAACAGGAGGTGTCCATGAAGCAGCAATGGGTTGTTCCCCATTCCGATTGGTTGTAAGAACTGGTAGAGCCAGTGGAGGAAGCTCCGCCCACCCACTTGGAACGCTTCTGCGCATGCGTGCACACGAAACAGTCGTAAAAGATTTTAGAACCCACTACTGCTATGAAGTCATCAGAACTGAAAAATTGATCCAAGGGAACATTGATTTAACATATGAATTGAAGGCTTGCACTGGCATTTAAAGGAATACCACCTGAAGAATAAATAGTATATGTATATTAATCTGGAAGACAGCAATTAGGTCCATTCACATCATGTGTGAGACGATGGAGGAAAGGTAAATGTTTTGGCTAAAATATATATATATGTCAAAAATAGATTGGGATGAAATCCATTCTGCTACGTTGCTATCAATCTGAGGAAGTCTGAAATATCTGTTGGTGATTATTTTACAGCATCTCTTGGTTATTATCTTGGGGCGTCTGTGAATTGCTGTTCCTTCCACACCTGAGATTTCGAAAACTCTGGAGCACAACATGACTTCTGTACACATTCTCAGGTTGAGGAACACACAAGGAAGATTTCACACAGCGGGCAACCTGGAGGAATTTGGGAAGAAGAGAGAATGAGACCAAATGGAAAACAGAATTGAGACGGATATACAGAAGAGATTATTTATGGCTCATTGTGGAACTGCGGGAAACTTTGTGATCTCTGAGCTTTCTTCACTTTCTTGCAAACATTTCATTACCACTAGGGGTGGGTTCTAACCTACCTCGCTGCCAGTTTGCTTCCTCTGCACCGTGTGGGCGTGCCTTATGGGCGTGCATGTGCGCAAGCGCAGTGGCAAAAATATATATTATTTTTTCTTAAGTCCAAAAATAAGATGGCAACTGCATGCACAGTGCTGGAAATTCAGCTTATGTGCATGCCCCCCCCCCAAAAAACAAAACCCCAGAAACAAATTCTAAATAAATGAATAAATAAATGAATAAATAAATAAATAAATAAATAAATAAATAAATAAATAAATAAATAAATAAATAAATAAATGAATGAATGAATAAATGAATGAATAAATAAATAAATAAATAAATAAATAAATAAATAAATTCAAAAAATACCCCATCCCCAAAAACTTTTAAAAATGCAACAAAAAAAAATCAAAAAAAAAAAATCAAAAAAAAAATGCAAAAAAAAAATTTTAAATAAAAAAACAATATGGTGACTGCATGCACAATGCTGGAAACTCAGCATCTGTGCATGTGCAGAAGAAAAAAAATTTCCCCCAAAAAAATTTCTAAAAAAAATTTCCCCAAAATATAAGAAAAAGATGGCATCGCCCACAGACCGGTACTGACCAAATTGGTCCCATGATGTTGTCATGCCATCACCAGTGGTTTGCTACCGGTTTGGGCGAACCGGTCTGAACCAGGAGGAACCCACTTCTGATTACCACCCTATGTAAAATCATCATGATGAAATGTCTATGAGAAAACAACCAAGTACAGAGAGTACCAAAGAAGTGACATCATTTTAGTGGCATCCATTTCAGAAGAATATGAAGCACTCATCATGGATCCCCATTTGAGCTGGGATTATGTCAATTTGGGGAGCATTTGTTAATCAAGTAACATGACCTTAGACCTCTATGGGGGCAGGAGCCCATCACTGGCTTTATGGATCGCAATATAGTTTTGGCTATAGGGATTCCTCATCCTACAGATTTCACAAGGCTATTTGAATGATTGACCAGCAATTTGATTTGGAACATGTGTCATTCACAAGCCAGGATTACCTTGTGTGATGTCCATTGCATCCCAAGATACTGAGTCAACCCCTTTTGAGCATCACTTGGAAGCTCTCTAAGGTGCCCTACATGGCATCGGACCAGAATACCTACGAGACCTCCTTCTGTCGCACGAATCCCAGCGGCCGATTAGGTCCCACAGAGTTGGCCTTCTCCGGGTCCCGTCGACTAAACAATGCCATCTGGCAGGACCCAGGGGAAGAGCCTTCTCTGTGGTGGCCCCGGCCCCCTGGAATCAACTCCCCCGGGAGATTCGGACTGCCCCTACCCTCCTCGTCTTCCACAAAATGCTAAAAACCCATCTCTGCTGCCAGGCATGGTGGGATTAATCTCTCCCACTTTTCTCTGACCTCTATATTGATCAGCTGGACTGAGTGTGTATGACTGTGTAGTTAATGGGTTTTTTATACATGTATTTTAATTTAGTTTAAATTTTAACGTTAGATTTGTATTATATTGTATTACTGTCTTGTTGTGAGCCGCCCCGAGTCTTCGGAGAGGGGCGGCATACAAATCTAATAAATTCAAATTCAAATTCAATTCAATTCAATTCCATTCAATTATTCATTCGTTCGTTCATTCGTTCATTCGTTCATTCGTTCATTCGTTCATTCGTTCGTTCGTTCGTTCGTTCGTTCGTTCATTCATTCATTCATTCATTTATTTATTTATTTAACTTGACTTCTATGCCGCCCAATCCTGAAAGACTCAGGGCGGCTAACAACAGTATAAAATTACCAGTAACAGTAACAATAAAAAGAAGTCAAGAAAAAAAACGAACTAATTTCTAAAATCCTAATTGAAACTTAAAACAGTTCAACAACACACATACCCGTCATTCATACGGATTCATACACATGGACAAGCTAATGGTTGACTTTGGGCCCTCACGCCTGCCGGCATAGCCAGGTCTTCGTGGCCTTATGAAAAACCAGCAGGGTGAGGGCCATGCGGATCTTGGGACGGAGTTGATTCCATAAAGTTGGGGCAGCAACAGAGAAGGCCCTTCCCCGCGGGCCGTGGTCCCGCCAACCTGCATTGTTTAGCTGGTGGGACCTGGAGGTTCAATTGGATTTATTGATTCCCTTTGTTCCCTTTGCCCGCTGCAAACAACAGCTTTTCCCATCCTTACCAAGCAGCTGAGACACACCAGGAACAGGAAAGAGAAGGTGACTGTCATGCAGAGGAGGAGGATAAAAGCCCATTTTGGATATTTGTCTCCTGCAAAGTTGAGGAAAAGAGAAGGGATGAGCACAGGCATTTTGGATAGGATCTCTGCTATGGTTTGTGGAGGAAATGCCCGCTTAAATAAGGAACCAAGGGGTTTGGAAGTAGATGTCTTTTATTGGCCTGCACAGCTATAATAATCATATTGCTCCTTATCAAAAGCCACCAAGTTACAGGTCACATACCCCCTGAAACAATATGTAAGAGAATTACAAAAGTTAATATAAACTATAACATGACCTTTATGCCTGGAATGTAATAAGAACCTGGGGTACTTCCTTGTGATGTCTAAGTTCTAGCTCTCTAAGTAGGTTCCGAACCTACTTTTTCTACTGATACTTAGAAACACAGAAACATAGAAGTCTGACGGCAGAAAAAGACCTCATGGTCCATCTAGTCTGCCCTTATACTATTTCCTGTATTTTATCTTAGGATGGATCTATGTTTATCCCAGGCATGTTTAAATTCAGTGACTGTGGATTTACCAACCACGTCTGCTGGAAGCTTGTTCTAAGCATCTACCTACTACTCTTTCAGTGAAATAATATTTTCTCACGTTGCTTCTGATCTTTCCCCCAACTAACATCAGATTGTGTCCCCTTGTTCTTGTGTTCACTTTCCCATTAAAAACACTTCCCTCCTGAACCTTATTTAACCCTTTAAAATGTTTCTATCATGTCCCCCCCTTTCCCTTCTGTCCTCCAGACTATACAGATTGAGTTCATTAAGTCTTTCCTGATACGTTTTATGCTTAAGACCTTCCACCATTCTTGTAGCCCGTCTTTGGACCCGTTCAATTTTATCAATATCTTTTTATAGGTGAGGTCTCCAGAACTGAACACAGTATTCCAAATGTGGTCTCATAATGTAAACAATGTCATTTATTGGGTCCTTAGACCAGTGTTTCCCAACCTTGGCAACTTGAAGATATCTGGACTTCAACTCCCAGAATTCCCCAGCCAGCATTTGCTGGCTGGGGAATTCTGGGAGTTGAAGTCCAAATATCTTCAAGTTGCCAAGGTTGGGAAACACTGCCTTAGACTATTCTCACACCTGGGAAAAGACAACAAACTGGCTAGTCTGGATGTGGCCGTGGATTTTGTTGAGATAGATGGACATCTGTAATGACATCTGGGTGTGTGGGCGGAGCCTCACACCACTGCTGCTACCAGTTTGCCGGAACCGGGTTGAACTGGTAGCAACCCGTCACTGGTCTGAATGAAATCAGATAAACTCACCACTCGCCGTAGTATTTTGCTGAGTTGTTTCAGAAGAAACTGTCGTGCTGAAAGACACTGTACTTGTGGTTGTGGTGGAGGTGCTACTTGTAGAAGTTGTCTCTTTTCTAGGAGTCACGGTGGTTTTGGAAGTGGTGACCAAGGCAGGAGTGACTGTGGCTTTGACATTTGTAGCTACAGGAGGCTGAGCTGAGGTTGGATTCTCAGTTCTAGCTGTCACTTTTTCTGATGTTTCAGTGGATATGCCTGAGGTGATGGTTTGAGAAGATGAATCCTCTGTTGAGAAAATTGTTCTGCTACTCATCACGACCGTTATAGGTTCAGTCCTAGAAATTTCCAGAGAGGTAGCACCAGCTGTTGGAATAAAATATTTTGATATTATTTACTGTTATTTTGAATTTTTGCATTAATCTCACTTGTTACCGAGTCCTCAGGGAGAGGGCGGCATATAAATTCAAATGTAAATATACATATGTATATATACACTGCTCAAAAAATAAAGGGAACACTTAAACAACACAATATAACTCCAAGTAAATCAAACTTCTGTGAAATCAAACTGTCCACTTAGGAAGCAACACTGACTGACAATCAATTTCACATGCTGTTGTACACATTCAACGTTGTACAGAACAAAGTATTCAATGAGAATATTTCATTCATTCAGATCTAGGATGTGTTATCTGAGTGTTCCCTTTGTGTGTGTATGTGTGTATCTGTATACATTGTTGTTTTTGTTATTATCATCATCATCATTTATTGCTTATTTATTTATTTGTTTGTTTATTTGTTTATTTGTTTATTTGTTTATTATTTGATTTGATTTGATTTGATTTGATTTGATTTGTATGCCGCCCCTCTCCGTACTTTAAATAGGGGTGGCTCACAAGATACAATATAAAACAATGCGTACACAAATCTAAGTAATTAAAAAATACAAGCTAAAATCCCAGTACATTAAAAACAGTCAACTGACTCAGTCACAACCATATATTACCTTTAGTAGCCAGAGGGGCTTGATCTAATTGCCCCATGCCTGGTGACATAAGTGAGTCTTAAGATTCTTGCAGAAGGCGAGGAGGATGAGGGCAGTACGAATCTCTGGAGGGGGCTGATTCCAGAGGGCCGGGGCCGCCACAGAGAAGTCTCTTTCCCTAGGCCCTGCCAGACGACATTGTCTAGTCGACGGGACCTGGAGAAGGCCAACTCTGTGGGACCTAACCAGCCACTGGCATTTATGCGGCAGAAGGCGCATATATATACATATATATATACATATATACATATATATACACCAGGGTGATTCGACACAAAAATATGTAACCCTTCCCTGGTGCAGAGCTGAAGGGATTGGATACTGTAGCCTAGAGGATAATTCTCTGCCTTACAAGGCAAAGGTTGCAGGTTCAAGTCCCATTGGGTATGACTAGCTGATGAGGCCAAAATAAGGCCGAAATAGATCTATCCTAGTTTCCCTTAATTTTCAAATTCAGCAAAAAAAAAAAAAAAAAGTGACACATATATATATATTTGTTTTTGTAGATTTTCATGGGTATATGTATGTAGATTGTTCTGAGTTCCGTTTTTGCCCCGTGTAATATTTTGCATGTCTATGCGACGTTTCGGTGAAATCACATTCATATTTACAGCAGCACGAAGCTTACAACTTCAGCCTGATGATGGTGAATGTGATTTCACCAAAACATTGCATAGACATGCAAAATATTACACAGGGCAAAACCCAAACTCAGAACAATCTACATATATATATATGTTAATTTTCAAATTCAGCAAAAACATGTGACATATATATATATGTTTTCATAGATTTTTGTTTGCCTTAGTTCGTTTTTTAAACACATACTCACAGTCTTTAGATGTTCCTCAGACAGCTGCATCCCTGAATGATGAATTTAAAGGGATAACTGCAGTTTGCCAGCAAAGCATTTCTGGAACCCCAGATTTAAGATCTTCTCCATTACAAACGTTGAAATTCTACACCTCTTTACCCATAAATCCTCACTTATATACTGTCTGGGTGTGGTCAACTGTCTAGACTTTCTTTCATAGAGATATCACCTTCTAGAACTTTTCCCATAAAGATATTCCTGCCTGATTCATGACCTCATGACCCGGACATCTATTAGGGGCTCCTGATCCCCAAATGTCTCCCTCCTCCTCAGATTCAAACATTGCCATCATTAGGGTTTCTACAGAGTTGGAACCAGTTTCACAGGTTCCAACTCTCCCTCACTCTCACTCCCAGACTCACTTGTCACGAAGACTGGCCCAGGGTACCAAGATGGACCCAGTTAATCCTCCTCAGAATCTGTGACTAACTGAACTGGTTGTGAACCACTCACAGCAAGCTATATTCATACTATGGGCAGTGCCAAAAACATCAGACTCGATACCAAACAAGGCAGGATATTAGAATGCCAAGGGAATCTGCAATTTATTTCTTGGTTACGTTTGTTTGCTACCCATCCTGCTGTAAGGTGATAGTCTGTTCCTAAAAGATATGTTTTCTCCGACACGATCCCTATTTATTTATTTATTTATTTATTTATTTATTTATTCATTCATTCATTCATTCATTCATTCATTCATTCATTCATTCATTCATTCAATTTATTTATTTATCCATTCATTCTATTTATTTATTTATTTATTTATTTTGTCCAATACGTAATACACATTGAAAGGAATAGATATGTAATAATATAAATAAAGAAAAGACTAGAAGAAAAGATATAAAAGTATAGGTGAACATATTTGAAAGGAAGAAAAGATAAATGAGATAAGGAGAGACAATTGGACAGGGGACAGAAGGCGCACTGGTGCACTTATGCACGCCCCTGCAATTTCTGCAATTTGAATTGTATATAAAAATGAAGTAACAGTAAAAAAAGCTACAGTGTTCTTACCTGTGGCCGAAGTAGCTTTTGGAGATGCAGGCTCTGAGGTTGATGGAGTAGGAGCTGAAGAGCTCTCAGAAGAAGGTTTGTTGGAGGTGGTTGGAGGAAAAGATGTAGAGGGATCTGGAGGTTTAGTCGATGATGTTGTTGTAGAGGAACTTGAAGGCGCCTCTGACGATGCACTTGATGTGGTTTCAGGAGACCGAGTCTCTGAGGTTGATGTGGGGGCACTTGAAGGAGTCTCTGAAGGTGCATTTGATGGGCTTTCAGAAGACTGAGTGGCTGAGGTAGTTGGAGGAGGACTGGAAGAAAACTCTGTAGATGGAACCTCTGAGGTTTCTGAGGGTGTAGCTTCTGTGGTATCAGGTGAGGCAGATGAGGTTTCTGGAGAGGAAATTGAGGTTACTATCTCTTTTAGAAAGAGATTGAAAAAATATAGCAATAATTGTGCTGTCGGGCTCTCTGGTAGAATCCTCCCGAAAATTCACAAGTACAAATTTCAGACACACACACGTTTGAAAATTCAAAACAATGTTCTTTATAACGAAAATTCAAAGAAACTAAGCACTCTTTTTGTATAGCAAAGAGCACTCGTCTCCAAACTAACTGGTAATTTGTACAAGTCCCTTATCAGTTCTGTGATACTTAGCTTGCAGCTGTGAGGCAATTCACAGTCCTTCTTCTTTCACAAAGTGAAACACACTTTGCTCTGGTTTAGTTTCAAAGCGGGGAAAAATCAGCACACAAAGGTCTAAGTCAGCAAGGCAGGCACGAAACACAAGGATCAGATAATTCTCCACAATGCCCAAACCCACAGGCTGCTATTTATAGCAGCCTCACTAACTACCACAGCCCCACCCAACCACAGGTGGCCTCATTTTCTGTGATAATAATCTCTCAGTTGTTGCTGCCTATGCATCGCTCTCCTCATGCGTGGCTGTATCATTAACTCTTGTTCCGAATCCAAGGAGGAGCTAGATAATTGATCTCCTTCTGAGCTGTCTGCCACACTGTCCTCCTCCCTGTCACTCATGTCTTCTTGGTCAGAGGAGCCTTCATCAGCAGATTCCACCGGGGGGGGGGGGGGCAAAACAGGCCTGCGGCATGTGGATGTCTCCCCCCCATCCACAGTCCTTGGGGCAGGGCCAGAGCTAACTACAATAATAATAGGGCATCGTTGGAGGATATGAAGAATGAGAAGCAGACCATCTACATATCTGCTCCCTAAGTGTCAATAGTGATTTTATGATGCAGAACCAGTTAATAGAAAACCCTGCATCATCCAAATACATCTCTCATCGATTTTTTTTTTAAATCCAAGGAATGTTTCTGAAATAGGAAAAGTCTGGAAAATCAACCCTCTGGATCCTATGGATAGCTGTAGCTTGCGCAAGGTCTCTGAACATGAAGCTAAGAAGATGCCAGGTGAGTGGGGCATATACTCTAAGTTCACTTGGAAAAACCAACTGTTTGTTTGTTTGTTTGTTTGTTTGTTTGTTTGTTTGTTTGTTCGTTCGTTCGTTCGTTCGTTCGTTCATTCATTCATTCATTCATTCATTCATTCATTTGACTTGTATGCCGCCCTTCTCCGTACTTTAAATAGGACAATAAAATGTCCCTGCTAATTCTTAAATTGCCTACTTATCTTGGAGTTGTAAAACAGGCTTTTTGGGGGGGGGGGGGCTGGCAGATTATAATTTTTTCCTTTTGTTGAACTGCATCATTTTTCAAGCTTCATTAAAATAAAACAGTGAGGAGAGAGGAGAAACAAAGTCATGCCAGCTGTTTTTTCTCTTCCTCTTGAATTTTACAGGAAGCTTATGGGGGTTTTTTGTGTGAACTTTCTGCTAAACATTTTTGCCTATCTTATTGGATTTATATATTGTGACTTAGAATGGAATGGGATGGGATGGAATAGGATAGGATTTTACTGGCCAAGTGTGATTGGACACACAAGGAATTTGTCTTTGGTGTATATGCTCTCACTATACATATAAAGACAAGATACGTTTATCAAGAATCATAAGGTACAACACTCTGCCCCGAGTCTTCGGAGAGGGGCGGCATACAAGTCTAATAAATTATTAATTGTTGTGGTTGGCTCCTGCCCAGCTCCTGCCCCAGGGAATGGGGAGGTGGATGCAGGGGAAACTTCAACATGTCACAGGCCTGTGTTATTGCCGACAGAATCAGTTCAGAGTTTAGTTTCCTCGGACGAAGAAGAAGGTGGGAGTGACTCGGCAGAGAGGGCTTGTCACACAGCCAAGGCAGTCAATCTTCCTTATCTTCTATTGCTTCAGATGATGACATTTTGGACCCACGCAAGCGCAGAATTATGCGTAGAAGAGACCAAGTAAGAACATATTACAGGAAATAAGGGAGGCCACCTGTGTTTGGGTGGGGTTCCAGTAATTAGGGCTGCTGCTATAAATAGCAGCATGTGGGTTTGGCCATTGTGGAAGAATATCTGTTCGCAGTTGTCAGGAATCTTGTGTGCTGGACTTTGTTGTTTTTTCACATCTTTGAAACCAAAGCAGAGCAGTGTGTGTGTGTGTGTGTGTGTCTCCCTTCGTAGGAAGAAGAAGGGGTGTGAAGTTTCTCCACAGCTGCTGGCTAAGTACTTAATGACTGCTTAAGGGAAATTGTACAGATTACCCAGTTGTTTTGGGACAAGTGCTCTTTGCAATACAAAAAGAGTGCTTAGTTTATTTTGACTTTTGTGATAAAGAACATTGTTTTGAATTTTCAAACGTGTGTGTGTCTGAAATTTGTACCCTTGAATTTTTGGGTGGCTCCTATCAGAGAGCCCAGCAGAACAATTTATTATTAATTATTTATTATTATTATTATTATTATTATTATTATTATTATTAATGATAGTCCAGGTACAAATAAGCAATCAATCATATTAGGAACCAGTCAATATAAATGGTAAGGATCAAAATTATAGTCATTTGTGGGAGGAGATGGGTGACGGGAACAATGAGAAGATTAATAGTAGTGCAGACTTAGGAAATAGTTTGACAGTGTTGAGGGAATTATTTGTTTAGCAGAGTGATGGCATTCAGGGGGGAAACTATTCTTGTGTCTAGTTGTTCTGATGTGCAGTGCTCTATAGTGTCGTTTTGAAGATAGAAGTTGAAGAAGTTTGTGTCTAGGATGTGAGGTGTCTGTAAATATTTTCTATTTGTGAGAGAATAAAAGTTTGCAAACCCAAAAAAATTAGGTTGGTCAGGAATTAACATCTAACTACAAGGTAGCATTTGCCTTGCTGTGTACAATTCATTTAAATATTAATTAAAAGAAGAAACTACAGTAAAAACTAGTAAAAACTAATCTGTCAAATTGGTTATTAGAATCAGATTTGCCCTTTAGCCACAAGAGGAAGACAAAGACTACAGTACTGAACTTAGTGATAGGAAATATACCTTTTGCTTGGATTTATTATTTTACCACATGAGGGAGCCAAAAACCCTTGCTTTTGGTATTGTATATACAATATTAATTCTTAGGGCAGTTGTTAAATTATATAAATGAGTAAGCTGGTAAATAATTGGAAGCTATGTTGGATTACTAATCAGCCAAAACAATTCAGGCTATTGAGACAAAAGTGGGAAATATCGTATTTTTCATAGTATAAGATGCACACACATCCCCCCAAAAAGAGCGTGAAAATTTGGGTGCATCTTATACAGCGAATGTAGCCACGCCCACCCACTGCCTCCCACCCTGGCTATTTTTGGCCTCTGCGTGTCGTGTTTTTAGAAACATAGAAACATAGAAGACTGATGGCAGAAAAAGACCTCATAGTCCGTCTAGTCTGCCCTTATACTATTTTCTGTATTTTATCTTAGGATGGATATATGTTTATCCCAGGCATGTTTAAATTCAGTTACTGTGGATTTACCAACCACGTCTGCTGGCAGTTTGTTCCAAGGATCTACTACTCTTTCAGTGAAATAATATTTCCTCACGTTGCTTTTGATCTTTCCCCCAACTAACTTCAGATTGTGTCCCCTTGTTCTTGTGTTCACTTTCCTATGAAAAACACTTCCCTCCTGAACCTTATTTAACCCTTTAACATATTTAAATGTTTCGATCATGTCCCCCCTTTTCCTTCTGTCCTCCAGACTATACAGATTGAGTTCATTAAGTCTTTCCTGATACGTTTTATGCTTAAGACCTTCCACCATTCTTGTAGCCCGTTTTTGGACCCATTCAATTTTGTCAATATCTTTTTGTAGGTGAGGTCTCCAGAACTGAACACAGTACTCCAAATGTGGTCTCACCAGCGCTCTATATAAGGGGATCACAATCTCCCTCTCCCTGCTTGTTATACCTCTAGCCATGCAGCCAAGCATTTTGACTTTCACATGCTGTTTTAGACCTGTTCCAGGCTGCAGAGATCACCTTCTAGCACATCGCCACCTCTATGCCTCATGTTTTAGATTCTTTCCAGACTGTGGGGATTGCCACAACACAACACCATTGATTGCCGTCAATGCACATCGCATTGTGTGGTGGCCCAAAACAGGATACAAGGCCGAAAATGTGACCCCTGGAGGCCAAAAACTCAAGGCACAGAGGCAGTATGGTCTGTGCTAATCCTTGCAGCCTGGAACAGCTGATTGGAGGAATTCCAGGAGGCCGATTCATGTGTCAATCAGCTGCTCAGGCTGAATCAGGCTGTGATAATATGCTGAAAAAAGGCTGTTTGCTATTTGCTGAAAGGATGCTAGCCAGACGAATACCAATGGATGCTGGTAGGTAGAAGCAGAACTTTTTTTCTTGTTTTCATCCCCCGAACGAAATGTGTGTTTTATACTCTGCAGCATCTTATACTCCAAAAATTACGGTATACACCTAGGTAAAATACTCCATGACATGCATCAAATTGCAGGAGATGTCAAACAGATAAATGGACAACAGGGACATATAATATAAGGCTGATCTAGACAATGTTGCCTTGAGGGAACTACACAAGAAAGAATTACATCTGAAGTTCCATGCCATCCCTGTGGCTGTTGAGAAAGATATTGGGAAAGACAAAGGAAAAAATGATTCAAGCTTTAGTGTAATTTACAAGTAATTAATTAGTCTAAGGGTAAAATGTTGGGGGTTAGGGGATGATACTACGGAGTCCGGAAATGAGTTCCACGCTTCAACAACCCGATTACTAAAGTCATATTTTTTACAGTCAAGTTTGGAGTGGTTAATGTTAAAAGTGTGTTAATGTTAAAAAAAGTGTGACTGTCCCACTGAATGCAGGACGTCTGGTCACCTTATTTTAAGAACAATTACTGCAGCCACTGAAAGATACAACGAACCGTCAGGTGTGAAAGAACAGGACCACATCAGGTGGGGGTTGCAACTTACCTCTGCTACCAGTGCTGATGTGTGCGTAGCTCTGGGTGACCAGTGGGTGGGTGGGTGTGTCCAGCGTACACGCATGCATGCTGGAGCGAGATTTGGTTTCTGCGCATGCCCAGGAAGCAAATCTTGTGAGATGATGCGCAGGCGCATGAGATTTCGGTGACTTTTTTTTGCTTCCGCAACAATCGCCAAAATTTCGCATTCCCGTGTGTCTTCTCACAAGATCTTGCTTCCTGCACATGTGTAGAAGCCAAATCTCGCTCTGACATGCATGCGCAACTCCATTTTTGCTACAGGAATGCTGTCACCCCTTCCAGGTAGGAACCCAATACTGGACCACATGTGTAGCTCCAATTTAACTGATGTATAGTTCATGCCTATGCACAGGTATCTAGATAAGGGTTAATGGAATTCAAGGGAGTTGAACTGAGTACATTTGTGGCTATGTAGAGATTCTAGGTTGATTCCTGTTTTGACTCTGCCCGCAGGTTTTGCCATTCCTTCTACATGAACTCTGTACTACAGGTAAAGGTAGTCCTTGACTTACAACAGTTCATTTAGTGACCGTTCAAAGTTACAATGGCACTGACCATTCCTCACACTTACACCTATTACAACATTCCCATAATCACAGGATCAAAATTAGGGAATTTTGATCAGAATTAGGGAATTAGGGAAAGTTCAAACAAGGAATTAACTATACATTGGTTGCAAGATGCTTAAAAAAGATGAAGGGTGAGTTTGATCTAGATGAAAGAATGGCTGACTATAAAAATTCGGAGGGCCATGAATTGAGATTTGAATGGCATATCTGTTTATGGTATGATAAGATTAAAATGAATGCAGACTTTAAGAGTCACATGCCGTCTTAAGAATTTGGAACAAATACAGTATAAAATAAGACTGCCTTCTAAGATACGTCTTTGGGTGTCACCCCTGAAAGCTTTAGAAAGGAAATGACAGTGAACCACATTGATGGATTTAAGGCAAAATAATAGCTTTACTCAAGGTGAACCTAATCTCAAGTCAAAAGCGGATTTGGAATCATAAGGACCTGTCTATCACTGGCTTCCATACTTACAACGGAAAGAAAGATTTAATTTAAATGAGAAAAGTCATGATTTTGAGTCTGTTAAAAATAAATTTTAAACTATATTGTGTGCTGATGGTGACCTTCTTGTTGCCAAAGTTTGTAAAAAGTTGTTGAAGTTTAATCTGGAAAATATTGTATAATTTGATGAGCAAAAAATGAGTTGTAATATAACACTTGAGCAATGGGAGAATATTTTTATTGATTAAATGTATAGTCTGCCCATCTGATTATCCAGAGCAGTGGTTCTCAATCTGGGGGTCAGGACCACTTTGGGTGTCCAACAACCATTTCACACAGGTCACCTAAGACCCTGGGAAAAGACAAATTTCACATGGTTTTAGAATTAAAGCTTCTATTCTAGCATCTTCTTGAAACATATTTTTACAATCTGACCAATCAGGTGTTTACAGAGGGGATGTCCCTCTGACCTTCCTGCCAATCAGTTTAAAGCTTTGTTGGGAAAATTGGTGCTAGACTTATGGTTGGGGGTCACCACAACATGAGGAACTGTATTAAGGGGTCACGGTATTAGAAAGGTTGAGAACCACTGATTTCTAGCGACTCTGGGCAGAATACAATATCATAAATATCAGTGTAAAACAAAAGGTTAAAAACATGAGAACATTGGACATGGGAAGTTAAAACATTGAAAATGTGTGGATTTAATTCAAACATTAATACGTGTAGATATGTGGATTAAAGGCTTGAAATTTACAATAATCTGCGTTTTGAAATAACATTTTTATTAAATGGCGAATCATTGGTATTTAATACTTGATAAGTTGTCAAAGATGTATAAAGGTATCTCAAGTGTCTATTGGAAGTGCAAATGTAAAGAAGGAACTTTTTAATCAAATATAGGGGTCTCAGGATAAAACAAAGACTGCTCCTTTTCCTTTACCTATTTTTCTTTTCTTTTCATTTTATATTAAGAAAAAATAATACAAATTATTATTTGCAGATATTTGGGTATACCAGGGTGACTCAACAAAAAATCACCCTTCCCTGGTAAAGCTGAGAAGGAGTTCAGCCTCTAATATAGAGGCTGAGGCCATTGCCTTACAAGGCAGAGGCTGCAGGTTCGAATACTAGAAACGGTTTGGCTAGCTGATGAGAGCAAATAAGCTCGAAATAGATCTATACTAGTCTCCCTTCATTTTCATTATCAGCAAAACAATATGTTACACACACACACGCACACACACACATTAAAAGGTCTGTATTGATCTTTTCTAATAGAAGTTAAAACAAACAGAGGTCAGTGACACGGCTTTTAAAAAAATCAGAGTTGATAGGCTCGTCTGGAGAGAGGAATCGGAGGAATCGACGCCACAGTAGCCCTCCCCACCCGAACAGATTCAGGATGCTGTTTGATGCAATAACATGCTGCACGGAGCCCGAGAAATAAAGAGATCGAGAGGGGTGAGGGAGAGGCGAGAGAGGAAATAAACGAGCATTGCCACCATGACAGTCCTGGCCCCCGAATAGACCTAAACATAGAAACATAGAAACATAGAAGTCTGACGGCAGAAAAAGACCCCATGGTCCATCTAGTCTGCCCTTATACTGTTTTCTGTATTTTATCTTAGGATGGATATATGTTTATCCCAGGCATGTTTAAATTCAGTTACTGTGGATTTATCTACCACGTCTGCTGGAAGTTTGTTCCAAGGATCTACTACTCTTTCAGTAAAATAATATTTTCTCATGTTGCTTTTGATCTTTCCCCCAACTAACCTCAGATTGTGTCCCCTTGTTCTTGTGTTCACTTTCCTATTAAAAACACTTCCCTCCTGGACCTTATTTAACCCTTTAATATATTTAAATGTTTCGATCATGTCCCCCCTTTTTCTTCTGTCTTCCAGACTATACAGATTGAGTTCATTAAGACCTAAGACGCCGAGAGCTATATGGTGGGAGCGCTCGGTGTCGGAAAGTCTATCGGGTAGAGGGCCTACCCGGACCGGCATCTGCCGTGAGGGAGAGGGCCGAGAGAGCAAGGCGAAGACTGTGGAAAAAACGTCGATGCAGCTGGAAGACTCTATTAAAGGCCATGGAGTCTGTATGCAGACTGCGTGACATCGTGGAGAGGCTCGTGAATTGGAAGTTCCCCTATAACTACAGAGGTATTGGATGGCGACCAGGGGGACGAGCGGAAATCGGGGAGTTCTGTAGAAATGGAGGAGCTGAAGACAGAGGAAAAGACCAGGAGGGCCGGACGGTGGCAGCGGTTGGCACAAGAGAGTCTGGGAAATAGAAGTTGAATATCCCCAGAACTGACTTTTTTAGATCTTAGGTGCTATTGACTGAAAGATTAATGAACTGGACTATCTCCTGTATTCTTAACATTTTAAAAATATTCTAATTTAATTTTCTAATAATTAATTTTTTATATCTTTTGCACTCTATAACTTAGCACTTTATAACTTAACAATTTTTAAATAATTATATGTTATTCTATTAAGATCCTGAGAATAACTTAGTGTTAATTGGTATCCTATTTTAGTGCAAGTGATTTTTTATATTGTTTTTTAATTGAATTTATATGGAATTTTAATATTTTAGCTAATTTATTAGAAGGGTTTTTTAAAACTAATGAATTATTGGGGTGGGTATGATGATATGTATGAAATGAATGATTGTTATGGGTGGGATGGGTGGAACTCTGGTATGGATGAAATAAATGGAAATGGTATGAATGATCTGATTAGCCTACCTGACACTGGAGAGGCAGGAGGGGAGGGGGCACTGATGTCTGGGGTGGGAGAGGGTCGGAATATCCCGGTCCTGCTGGGGAGAGGCAGATATGGCGGGGGTCACAGAGCTAGCCATTCCAGGGGAACGAGAGATCATTGCTTAATAACGATCCCTTGTTCTGGCTCTGTGAACCCAATCCTGGGTGCTGGTGATGAGTGTAATTCTGGCCCTGGGCTCAAGCTGCTGCTACTCAATGCCAGGTCAGTGGTAAATAAAGCTCTCCTCATCCGGGATCTGATCCTGGATGAGGAGGCCGACCTGGCATGTGTTACTGAAACCTGGCTGGGCCCAGAGGGAGGAGTTCCTCTCTCTGAAATTTGCCCAGCCGGGTTTCAGATATGGCATCAGCCTCGACCCCAGGGAAGGGGGGGGAGGAGTGGCTATTATAGCCAGGGAGAGCCTTGGCTTGAGTAGACTCGTTGCTCCAGAGATTGCGGGCTGCGAGTCCCTCCTGGTGAAGTTGGACTTAGGGGTCCAGATGGGCATGTTCCTCACGTACCTGCCTCCCAGCTGCGTGTCACAAGCCCTGCCTGTGCTACTCGAGGAGGTAGCCGGGTTGGCGGTGGGGTTCCCCAGACTTATTGTCTTGGGGGACTTTAACCTGCCGTCGCTCGGTGAAACCTCTGGACTGGCACAGGAGTTCATGGCCACCATGACAGCCATGGACCTGACCCAAGTAGTACAGGGTCCGACTCACGAGGGGGGGCATGCACCCGACATGGTATTTCTCTCTGAGCAACTGAGTAATGGTCTGAGACTAAAGGGCTTAGAAGTGTTGCCTTTGTCATGGTCGGACCATTTTCTACTGCGGCTTGACTTCCTGGCTCCAATCCTTCCCCGCAGGGAGGCGGAACCGATTAAGCTGTTCCGCCCCAGACGCCTGATGGATCTAGAGGGCTTTCAGAAGGCGCTTGGGGTTATTCCAGATACACTCGGACACAGTTCGGCAGAGTCTCTGGCTGAGGCCTGGAACAAGGCTGCAGCGGAGGCTCTTAACCGAATTGCGCCGTTGCGACCTCTCCGCGGCACTAGACCCCGTAGAGCTCCATGGTTCAACGAGGAGCTCCGGGAGTTGAAACGCCAGAAGAGACGTCTAGAGAAGCGATGGAGGAAGAGTAAGTCCGAATCCGATCGAACACTTGTAAGAGCACATATTAAGACTTACAAAGTGGCGCTCAAGGCGGCAAGATGCGCGTATCATTCCGCCTTGATTGCATCAGCGGAATCCCGCCCTGCCGCTCTGTTTAGGGTGACCCGCTCCCTTCTTAATCAGGGGGGAGTTGGGGAACCCTTGCAGAGTAGTGCCGAGGATTTTAACACGTTTTTCGCTGATAAAATCGCTCAGATTCGAGCGGACCTCGACTCTAATTGGAATACAGAGTCGACTGACAACGAGTCAGTTGAGGTGACTGGGGCACGTACTTGTCCACCTGTCTGGGAGGAGTTTGATCTGGTGACACCTGATGAAGTGGACAAAGCCATTGGAGCTGTGAGTTCCGCCACCTGTTTACTGGATCCGTGTCCCTCCTGGCTGGTTTCGGCCAGCAGGGAGGTGACATGGAGCTGGGTCCAGGAGATTATCAACGCTTCTTTGGGGAGGGGGTCCTTCCCGGATCCCTACAAGGAGGCACTTGTGCGCCCCCTCCTCAAGAAGCCTTCCCTGGACCCAGCCATTCTCAATAACTATCAACCAGTCTTCAACCTTCCCTTCATGGGGAAGGTTGTTAAGAAGGTGGTGGCACTCCAGCTCCAGCGATCCTTGGAAGAAGCCGATTATCTAGGTCCTCAGCAGTCAGGATTCAGGCCCGGCTACAGCACGGAAACTGCTTTGGTCGCGCTGATGGATGATCTCTGGCGGGCCCGGGACAGGGGTTTATCCTCTGTCCTGGTGCTTCTTGACCTCTCAGCGGCTTTCGATACCATCGACCATGGTATCCTTCTGCGCCGGCTGGAGGGGTTGGGAGTGGGAGGCACTGTCCTTCAGTGGTTCTCCTCCTACCTCTCTGGTCGGTCGCAGTCGGTGTTAGTGGGGGGTCAGAGGTCGACCTCTAGGTTACTCCCTTGTGGGGTGCCTCAGGGGTCGGTCCTCTCCCCCCTACTATTTAATATCTACATGAAACCGCTGGGTGAGATCATCCAAGGGCATGGGGTGAGGTATCATCAGTATGCAGATGATACCCAGCTTTATATCTCCACCCCTTGTCCAGTCAGCGAAGCAGTGGAAGTGATGTGCCGGTGCCTGGAGGCTGTTGGGGTCTGGATGGGTGTCAACAGACTCAAGCTCAACCCGGATAAGACGGAGTGGCTGTGGGTTTTGCCTCCCAAGGACAACTCCATCTGTCCATCCATCACCCTGGGGGGGGAGTCACTAACCCCCTCAGAGAGGGTTCGCAACTTGGGCGTCCTCCTCAATCCACAGCTCACATTAGAGAACCATCTTTCAGCTGTGGTGAGGGGGGCGTTTGCCCAGGTTCGCCTGGTGCACCAGTTGCGGCCCTATTTGGACCGGGAGTCACTGCTCACAGTCACTCATGCCCTCATCACCTCAAGGCTCGACTACTGTAATGCTCTCTACATGGGGCTACCTTTGAAAAGTGTTCGGAAACTTCAGATCGTGCAGAATGCAGCTGCGAGAGCTATCATGGGCTTTCCTAAATTTGCCCATGTCACACCAACACTCCGCAGTCTGCATTGGTTGCCGATCAGTTTCCGGTCACAATTCAAAGTGTTGGTTATGACCTATAAAGCCCTTCATGGCACTGGACCAGAATATCTCCGGGACCGCCTTCTGCCGCACGAATCCCAGCGACCAGTTAGGTCCCACAGAGTTGGCCTTCTCCGGGTCCCGTCAACTAAACAATGTCGTTTGGCAGGACCCAGGGGAAGAGCCTTCTCTGTGGCGGCCCCAACCCTTTGGAACCAACTCCCCCCAGATATCAGAGTTGCCCACACCCTCCTAGCCTTTCGTAAGCTCCTTAAAACCCACCTCTGTCGTCAGGCATGGGGGAATTGACATGTTCCTTCCACCTAGGCTTATAAAATTTATGCATGGTACGCTAGTGTGTATGATTGGTTTTAATTTGTGGTGTTTTTTAAAGTAATTTAAATATTGGATTTGTCGTACATTGTATTGCTATTGCTGTGAGCCGCCCCGAGTCTGCGGAGAGGGGCGGCATACAAATCTGATTAAACTTGAAACTTGAAACTTAAATCTTTCCAGAACTGCGAAATCAGTGCAGGTAATCCTTCAATAATTATTCTGTTAAACGTTCAAGTTACAACAGTACTAAAAAGTTACTTTACGACTGATAGCAATAGAGTAGCAGTAGCATTCAGATTTATATACCACTTCACAGGGCTTTACAACCCTCTCTAAGTGGTTTACAGAGCCAGTATCCTGCCCCCCAAAATTTGAGTCCTCATTTTACTGATCTCAGAAGGATGGAAGGCTGAATCAATCTTAAGTCGGTCAGGATCGAACTGCTGGCAGTCGGCAGAATTAGCCTCACATTTATAGCTATTGCAGTATCCCAACACTTAAAGTAATTGAGTTTCAGATGTTTCACAACTGGCAGATACTTGTGACCACAATTTGTGCTTCACTACCAGCTTTGGGCAAGCAGAGTCAACAGAGAAACCAGTGATAAAGTCTGAAGTTGTCGTCATATGATGTCTTGCTTAACAACCAGAGGTCACTCATTTAACTACTTTGAGGAAGTAATATAAGTTCACCATAGGCATAGGCAGTGATGGGCTCCTACCGGAACAGTCAGGAATGCAGTTCCGGTAGCAAAATTTGGAGCTCCACCCCAGTGCACCCAATTTGCACTGAAAGATGTTGAAACAAAATGCATAAACCACGCCCACAGTGTGGTAGTGAAAATTTTCGTAGCCCATCACTGGGCATAGGTTGTCTCGCTTAATGACCATGTTGCATAGCAATGGAGTTGCCAATCTCAAATGTGGTTTTTTGATTAGATTAGAGTTGGAAGGGACCTTGTAGGTCATCTAGTCCAACCCCCAGCTCAAGCAGGAGCCCCTACAACATTTCAGACAAATACCAGTCTCCAATCTCCGCTTGAACATCTCAAGCATTGGGGCTCCCACAACCTTTGCAGGCAAGCCATTCCATTGGTTGATCGTTGGATTGTTTAATAAGGCCTATATTTGTATCAAGAGAAATCATGCTAGAAGCGATCGTATGAAAACAGAACAATATTCAATGATATAGTTCCCCTTCCCATTTATAATAATATGATCTAAGTACAGTGTTCCTTTGATTTTCGCGGGGGATGCGTTCCGAGACCGCCCGCGAAAGTCGAATTTCTGCGAAGTAGAGATGCGGAAGTAAATACACCATTTTGGGCTATGAACAGTATCACAAGCCTTCCCTTAACACTTTAAACCCCTAAATTACCATTTCCCATTCCCTTAACAACCATTTACTCACAATTATTACTGGTACTCACCATTGAATAAGACGCTTAGTGATCCTGATATTTATAAACACAATAATTTCTTAACAATAATTTTTTTGTTTTGCGATAACAACAGTGATTGGCCGAAATTTCGGCCAATCAGCAATGGCAGATGAAAGTTTGGTGATGACATATGATGTCATCAGGCGGGAAAAACCGTGGTATAGAGGAAAAAAACGCAAAGTATTCTTTAATTAATATTTTTTTGAAAAACCATGGTATAGGCTATTCGCGAAGTTCGAACCCGTGAAAATTGAGGGAACGCTGTACTTCTCCTGTAGTCCTTCAGGTTATTTTCCATGGCATCCAAAATTGATTTACAAATGATCCCAAACTCCAATTGACACATCCATATCTCGGGGACCGCCTTCTGCCGCACAAATCCCAGTGACCGGTTAGATCCCACAGAGTTGGCCTTCTCCGGGTCCCGTCGACTAAACAATGTAATTTGGCAGGACCCAGGAGAAGAGCCTTCTCTGTGGCGGCCCCGACCCTCTGGAACCAGCTCCCCCCAGATATCAGAGTTGCCCCTACCCTCCTTGCCTTTCACAAGCTCCTTAAAACCCACCTCTGTCGTCAGGCATGGGGGAATTGAAAATTTTTCCCTTCCCCCTAGGCTTATAGAATTTATACATGGTATGCTTGTTTGTATGATTGGTCTCTTAAATTGGGGTTTTTTAGATTATTTTTTAATATTAGATTTGTTACATTGTTTTCTTTATTGTTGTTAGCCGCCCCGAGTCTTCGGAGAGGGGCCGCATACAAATCTAATAAGTAAGTAAGTAAGTAAGCAAGCAAGCAAGCAAGCAAGTAAATAAATAAATAAATAAATAAATCCTATTCTCAGATCACTGAAAGCAGATCGCTGGTTTTTATTTTTTTCTTTCAGTCATGAATACAACCTAGGAATGGATCCATAAAACATGAAAATTCTTACCTTGTGTCCTCACGTGGCTACACAGAGCAAGCATAATCCAAAAGGCAACCAGGAAGAGCCTTTGCATTCTACCCATGGTGGCTTGAGTTGAGTGTCTAATGCACTGAAAACACCCATCTCCCTTTTATAGCTTCCGAAAGACTTGAAATGGGACTTTATTTCGAACTCATAAATGTCATTTTGAAAGCTATAATATCTTGTTTGGAAGGGAAGGCGTGGCCCACTTGACCTAAGTCACATTATGTGCAAAATGGAATGTAGGGGTGGGGGCAGACCTGAGAACTGCAGATGTGTATATACATTGCATTAGCGATCTACTTCCTGACGAGTTATATTATTATTTTTAGATATGTTTTCTTTGGCAATTAATTGAAAGAAGGCTGGCGGGTTTCGTGAGCAACACCATGACAAAGGACGGGCTCTCGCCAATGTTGGTTTGTGTATCGAGGCAAACAATCAGGATGGCTGTAAATCAGGATGAATTGTATTAGAAAACGGGTGGAGAAATATGCCAGATATAATGGATTTGAGTAGCTTTTGAGTGAAAAGACATTGCTAATGGACCAAATCCTGCCTCACCATGACAGCCTTTTGCTTATACAACAAGTATGAATCATGACAAATGAGAGTAGGTTTTATAAATTAAAAAAACGTGAAGGAAGCCAGTAAGATTAAATGGTGAGAAGCAGTGGAAAAAGCATTCCTGGCATTTATATCATTTATTGATATGTTGATTCGTGGCATTCACTGATTGTGCGCAAACTAACTACTCTTCTGTTGTGGTTAGCTCTGCCCCAGCTCCTGCCCCAAGGACTGTGGATGTGGGGGAGACATCCACATGCTGCAGGCCTGTTTTGCCCCTGGTGGAATCTGATGATGAAGGCTCCTCTGACCAAGAAGACATGAGTGACAGGGAGGAGGAGAGTGTGGCAGACAGCTCAGAAGGAGATCAATTATCTAGCTCCTCCTTGGATTCAGAACAAGAGTTAATGATACAGCCACAGATGCATAGGCAACAACAACTGAGAGATTATTATCAAAGAAAATGAGGCCGCCTGTGGTTGGGTGGGGCTGTGGTAATTAGTGAGGCTGCTATAAATAGCAGCCTGTGGGTTTGGCCATTGTGGAGGATTATCTGATCATTGCGTTTCGTGACTGCTTTACTGACTTTGACCTTTTGTGTGCTGATTTTCCCCCCGCTTTGAAACTAAACCAGAGTAAAGTGTGTTTCACTTTGTGAAAGAAGAAGGACTGTGAATTGCCTCACAGCTGCAAGCTAAGTATCACAGAACTGATAAGGAACTTGTACAAATTACCAGTTTGTTTGGAGACGAGTGCTCTTTGCTATACCAAAAGAGGGCTTAGTTTAAGTGACTTTTCATTATAAAGAACATTGTTTTGAATTTTCAAACGTGTGTGTGTTTGAAATTTGTACCTGTGAATTGTTGGGAGAAGTCTACCAGAGAGCCCGACAGAACACTCTTCATTTGCAACAGATGGAGGTGGAACAGTCTTCAACTTGGTAGAAGACCCCCCAAGGTCCCTCCCAACTCTGTTATTCTGTTAAATACAGTATTGGACCACAGCGGCTACCTCACAGTTTACCATAGAGGTGAGGAACGATGGCCCTTTTATGACTTGTGGACTTCAACTCCCAGCATTCTTGAGCCAGCTTGGGTGGCTCAAGAATGCTGGGAGTTGAAGTCCACAAATCATAAAAAGGCCGTCGTTCCTCATCTCTATGGTAAATGGTGAGGTAGCCATTTTGGTCCAATATTGTATTTAATAGATTTAACAGACCCCTGATCTAGTACAACCCGTTTATGAGGATGGTGGGAATTGTAGTCCAAGCCATCTGAAAGGCGTCCTGATTCAAAAAGCTGCCTCACGTCACGACCTTTATAAAAAAAATTGGTTCCAGCCTCTACTGTAAAATATTTATTTATTTATAAATTTAGTTGATTTCTGTGCCGCCCCTCTCCTGGGACTCAGGGTGGCTCACAGCATGTAGAAATCTAAATAACATTACATATTAGAATTCCCATAATTAAAAGTTAACAATACATTCATACATCATCCATCACACATTCATTCATTGGGTGGAGCAAAGTGTTAAAATATCAATGGCCCCAGGCCTGCTGGCAGAGGTGGGTTTTTAAAAGTTTGCGGAAGGCAGGGAGAGTGAGGGCCGTATGGATTTCTGAGGGGAACTCATTCCATAGGGCTGGGGCTGCCACAGAGAAGACCCTTCCCCTAGGCCCCGCCAGACGACATTGTCTGGATGACGGAACCTGGAGAAGGCTGACTTTGTGGGACCTGACCGGCCACTGGGATGTATGAGGCAAATAACAAATAGTCCCCAATTATATTTTTTTTTCAGAACTGTCATTTTTCATCTAGGGTTATGCAAATTGTATGTATGCACCAGGGGTGGGTTCTAACTTACCTCACTGTTGGTTTGTTTCCTCCCACGCCGCGTGGGCACGCATGCATTTCTCTCTCACACGCATGCATGCGCAATGCCAAAAAACATGCTCTACGCATGGGCAGAAGCAAAAAACAGCAGAAGGCAAAACATTAGAGCAGGTTTGGGGGCGTGGCCAACCTGCAATCACTCCTAATTTAGCAAGCAGGGGGAAGGTCCCACTACCGGTTCTAAAGAACTAGTCCAGGGCAGAGGTAGGCAAAGTTGGCTCTTCTATGGCTTGTTTACTTCAACTCCCAGAATTTATTTTATTTATTTATTAGATTTGTATGCCGCCCCTCTCCGCAGACTCGGGGCTGCTCACAGCAGTGATAAAACAGTATACAATGGCAAATCTGATATTAAGTCTAAAATAACAATTTTACATAAAAAAACCCTTATTTAAAAACATACACCCAAACATTCCATACATAAAACTACATAGGCAAGGGGAGATATCTCAGTTCCCCCATGCCTGATGGCAGAGGTGGGTTTTAAGAAGTTGGCGAAAGGCAAGGAGGGTGGGGGCAGTCCTAATCTCCAGGGGGAACTGGTTCCAGAGGGTCGGGGCCGCCACAGAGAAGGCTCTTCCCCTGGGTCCTGCCAGACAACATTGTTTAGTCGACGGGACCCGGAGAAGGCCAACTCTGTGGGAACTAACCGGCCACTGGGATTCATGCGGCAGAAGGCGGTCTTGCAGATATTCTGGTCCGGTGCCATGAAGGGCTTTATAGGTCATAACCAACACTTTGAATTGTGACCGGAAACCGATCGGCAACCAATGCAGACTGCGGAGTGTTGGTGCAACATGGGCATACCTAGGGAAGCCCATGATTGCTCTTGCAGTTGCATTCTGCATGATCTGAAGTTTCCGAACACTCTTCAAAGGTAGCCCCATGTAGAGAGCGTTACAGTAGTCGACTACAATCATGCTAGCTCAGGAATTCTGGGAGTTGAAGTCCACATGTCATAGAAGAGCCAACTTTGCCTACCCCTGGACTAGTCTGAACCAGGAGCAACTCATCTCTGGTATGCACTTACCATTTCTGAAGGCAGGCTGTTCCGCTGGTTAATTGTCCTCAAAGTTAAGAAGTTTCTCCTTAATTGCCAAGTTGCTTCCCTCCTTGATTAGTTTCCATCCATTGTTTCTTGTCTTGCCTTCTGGTGCTTTGGAAAATAAGTGCCCCCCCCTTCTTTGTAGCAGCCTCTCAAAATTGGAATATTGCTATCATGTCCTCCCTGGTCCTTCTTTCCTCTAGACTTGCCATACCCCAAATACTGCAACCGTTCTTCACATGTTTTAGTCTCTGGGCCCTTAATTATCTCAGTGGCTCTTCTTTGCCCTTTAGAGCAATGGATCTCAAGAGTTTGCTCATCCATAGCTCTTTCACTGTTTTTGTCTTTTTTGCTTCTGTGCATTCGTGGAAGCAGAAAAAGGCGGAAATAGCGCATCCTCCTGCGAGATTTGGCTTCTGTGCATGCTCAGAAGCTGAATCCCATGCTGTGTGCGCCCGTGTGCCTGCATGCTCCTGGCCTTTTCCAGTGGCGCTGGGAATGGTGGAGGTCACATGGCCGGCAAGCCACTCCTACCAGTCACATGATATCAAGCCACACCCACACAATAAGCCATGGCCACAATATGGTAGTAAAAATTTTGCAGCCCTTCACTGTACTATAGGCATTGCCAGAGAAACCACTGTTGTAATGACACCCAGCAATGATAAAATGTTTTTTACTTCAATGGCTACTGAATCTGCCACCAAAAGCTCCATTAATAAAACACTCGGTGGTGTAAGCTCAACTAGAACCTTTTTTCTTGAGGTAGTGAATGGCAGTATGCTGCGATTTCGCTGAGGCTCCCCTCGCTGGGAAACCCCACCTCCAGACTTCCGTTGCCAGCGAAGCGCCCATTTTTGTGATGCTGGGATTCCCCTGCAGCATCGCAAAAATGCAGAAGTCCGGAGGTGGAGTTTCCCATGGGGGGGAGCCTCAGGGGAATCCCAGCAATGCAAAAACGGGCACTTCACTGGCAATCGAAGGTCCGTAGGTGGGGTTTCCCAACAAGGGGAGCCTTCATCTGGCAACAGAAGTCCAGAGATGGGGCATCCCAGCAGCGGCGGTTTCGTAAGGTAAAAATAGACGCAAAAAAATCTTAAAGCCCAGTAGCGTTCTCGATAGCAGGTAAAACGTTGTCAGAAGCAATTGTTTGAAATAATAAATGTGAACGTACAAACATAACTACTGTACTTTCTGCTCCTTGTCCAGCCAAATTTCTGTGTTTATCCTTGAAAAGCATTGAATAAGAGAAGGATTTAGTCTAAATTTAGTCTAGGAAGGAGAACTGGATTTTGCCAGCTGTGTATTACAGTACTAAGTATGTGTATTATCATTGTGCCTATTAAAGGATAGGGAGCCTCGGTGGCGTAGTGGTTATATTGAAGTACTGCGAGCTACTTCTGCTGATCACTGGCTGCCAGCAGTTAGGCAGACCGAATCTCAGCAGGCTCAAGGTTGACTCAGCCTTCCATGAGGTCGGTAAAACGAGGACCCAGATTGTTGGGGATAGTGTGCTTACTCTCTGTAAACCACTTAGAGGGGGCTGTAAAGCACTGTGAAGCGGTCTGGAGTGGTACATCTACCTAGGAATGCCTCTACTTACAAACTTTTCTAGATAAGAACCGGGTGTTCAAGATTTTTTGCCACTTCTCAAGAATCATTTTCCACTTACAAACTCGACCCTCCGAAACTGTAACCGGAAAAGGCAAGGAGAAGCCTCCATGGGGCCTCTCTAGGAATCCCCTGGGAAGAAACAGGGCTGGAAAAGGTGGGGAGAAGCCTCTGTGGGGCCTCTCTAGGAATCCTGTGGGAGGAAACAGGGCCAGAAAAGGCGGGGAGAAGCCTCTGTGGGGCCTCTCTAGGAATCCCCTGGGAAGAAACAGGGCTGGAAAAGGCGGGGAGAAGCCTCTGTGGGGCCTCTCTAGGAATCTCGTGGGAGGAAACAGGGCGGGAAAAGGCAGGGAGAAGCCTCCATGGGGCCTCTCTAGAAATCTCCTGGGAGGAAACAGAGCCAGAAAAGGCGGAGAGAAGCATCTGTGGGGCCTCTCTAGAAATCTCCTGGGAGGAAACAGGGCCTCCACCCTCCCTGTGGTTTCCCCAATCAAACACATTATTTGCTTTTACATTGATTCCTATGGGAAAAATAGCTTCTTCTTAAAAACTTTTCTACTTAAGAACCTGGTCATGAAACAAATTAAGTTTGTAAGTAGAGGTACCACTGTATAAGTCTAAATGCTAATGCTAAAGTTTTTCCATTTTTTTCCTATTGAAAGGGTTGTATTTATTGCTGTTTTTCAACTATTAGTATTTTTATGCAGAATCAAGTCTGAATGCTATAGTTATAACGGCAATGAAAAAAGTGAGTTATGTCCGTTTTTCTCACTTACAACTGATAAAACATCCCAAAGTCACATGGGGATGTTTCCAATGTGTGGCTCCTGTTAATGAACAAATCTATAACGTAACACGTAAATGTGCAGGAATTAGCATTACATTATCCATTACTTCTGCTATTACAGTGGAACCTCAACATACGAGCAGCTCTACTTGCGAGCAACTCGAGATAAGAGCTTGGGAGGGAGCGTCATTTCCGTTCGCCTCCCGAGCTCACATCCGGGATACGAGCCACGCCTCCCTGACTCTTTCGGCGAAGGAAGGAAGGCAAGGAAGCGCCCGGCTCCTCTCTGCTCGTAGTATCCCACTTGGTAAGCATTCGCTTGGCTTCTGCTTGGGGGTGGGGGGGTCCTTGGCTTCTGCTTGGGGGTGGGGGGGGCGTCCCCGCTTTAGGAGCAGCAAAGAAGCCACGCGCCGGTTTTGAAAGATCGGAGCCAGCATGGAAAGCTTCCCCAGGCTGGCTCCGATCTTTTAGAACACACGCGCGGCTTTTCCGCTGACTCCTAAAGCGGGGAAGTTCGCCAGGAGTCAGCAAAGAAGCCGCGTGTGTGTTTTAAAACATCGGAGCCGGCATGGGGAGGCTTTCAATCAGCCCCCGAGCCCCCAACCCGGACTCGGGGGTTGATTGAAAGCCTCCCCATGCCGGCTCCGATGTTTTAAAACACACGCGCGGCTTCTTTGCTGACTCCTGGCAAACTTCCCCGCTTTAGGAGTCAGCGAAGAAGCCGCGCGTGTGTTTTAAAACATCGGAGCCGGCATGGGGAGGCTTTCAATCAGCCCCCGAGCCCGGGTTGGGGGCTCGGGGGCTGATTGAAAGCCTCCCCATGCCGGCTCCGATCTTTTAAAACACACGCGCGGCTTCTTTGCTGACTCCTGGCGAACTTCCCCGCTTCAGCCGACGTCTTTTCCCCTCAGCCCTCGGGCTTGCACGCATTAATCGCTTTTACATTGTTTCCTATGGGAAACAATGTTTCGACATATGAGCTTTTCGACGTGCGAGCCTCCTTCCGGAACCAATTAATTTCGTAAGTCGGGGTTCCACTGTATTGTAACATGCATATCATGTCACTCCTTCCATTAACTTGTGGCAATCAAATATTAGGATATTTTTCCTGATTATATTTATTATTATTACTTATTATTTGGATTTGGATTTATTATTTAGATTTCTTTATTATTTGGATTTCTCCAGGGGACTCAGGGCAGCTTACAGCAAAAAAATACAAATCAACAATGTTG
>NC_091951.1:39665257-39702757 GCF_031021105.1 Erythrolamprus reginae | reverse complement strand
AGGTAGAGGTACCACTGAACTAGATAACTGCTTTCATTTCACCCATAGTCCTTTTCTTCGTTAGACTAGACATAACCAGTTCCTTCAATTATCCATCATACAATTTAGCCTCTAGGTCCCTTATTACCATTGTTGCTCTTTGCAATCTTCTTAGGGTCTCAGCATCTTTTTTTGTATGATGGTGACCAGAACTGGACATTATGGCCAGCATAGTGCCATTTCTTTCTGCAGCTGTCCAGGGCTGGAGGGGACAACAGCCAGACATCAGTCTACAGATGAGACTAGCATCACAAAGACATAGAAACATAGAAGACTGACGGCAGAAAAAGACCTCATGGTCCATCTAGTCTGCCCTTATACTATTTCCTGTATTTTATCTTAGGATGGATATATGTTTATCCCAGGCTTGTTTAAATTCAGTGACTGTGGATTTACCAACCACGTCTGCTGGAAGTTTGTTCCAAGCATCTACTACTCTTTCAGTAAAATAATATTTTCTCATGTTGCTTTTGATCTTTCCCCCAACTAACTTCAGATTGTGTCCTTTTGTTCTTGTGTTCACTTTCCTATTAAAAACACTTCCCTCCTGAACCTTTAACATATTTAAATGCTTCGATCATGCCCCCCCTTTTCCTTCTGTCCTCCAGACTATACAGATTGAGTTCATTAAGTCTTTCCTGATACGTTTTATGCTTAAGACCTTCCACCATTCTTGTAGCCCGTCTTTGGACCCATTCAATTTTGTCAATATCTTTTTGTAGGTGAGGTCTCCAGAACTGAACACAGTATTCCAAATGTGGTCTCACCAGCGCTCTATATCATCCAATTGACCAGTATATTTTATGTAAGTGGGACACTGCAGTGAAAAACTCCAAGATCATGGACCTCTCCCACAGTTGCTCATTTCCTTTACTCATCTTAAAACCTTAGGTCTCGCCCTGACTTGCTTGTATATCCTGTCTTGGCTTCATTTATGAGATATAAATGGACTTCCAGGACCTGCTCCTTAAAATGATACTCCTCGTGAGCTTATCTAAAAATTAACAAAATCAAAGGCACTCCCAGAGGTCAGGATGAGGAATCATTGGGGCTCCCAAGACATGTCCAGTCTGACTGTTAGGGTTTTTTTGTTTTTATTTATTAATTTTATTTATTAATTCGACTTATATGCCGCTTTTCTCCGAAGCAGGACTGACCAAAAGAAACCTCCATGCACCCTATCAGTACCAAGTACTGTATGGGTTGGGTTTTCAATATATGGAGATAAACCAGCATTGTATGTTAGGAGAAAATAGTAGTATTAATAGGTGGCAATTATGAGCTAGACTGCAATTTAGCTATATAAGAAACATAGAAGTCTGACGGCAGAAAAAGACCTCATGGTCCATCTAGTCTGCCCTTATACTATTTTCTGTATTTTATCTTAGGATGGATATATGTTTATCCCAGGCATGTTTAAATTCAGTTACTGTGGATTTATCTACCACGTCTGCTGGAAGTTTGTTCCAAGGATCTACTACTCTTTCAGTAAAATAATATTTTCTCATGTTGCTCTTGATCTTTCCCCCAACTAACTTCAGATTGTGTCTCTTTGTTCTTGTGTTCACTTTCCTATTAAAAACACTTCCCTCCTGAACCTTATTTAACCCTTTAACATATTTAAATGTTTCGATCATGTCCCCCCTTTTCCTTCTGTCCTCCAGACTCTACAGATTGAGTTCATTAAGTCTTTCCTGATACGTTTTATGCTTAAGACCTTCCACCATTCTTGTAGCCCGTCTTTGGACCCGTTCAATTTTGTCAATATCTTTTTGTAGGTGAGGTCTCCAGAACTGAACACAGTATTCCAAATGTGGTCTCACCAGCGCTCCATATAGCGAGATCACAATCTCCCTCTTCCTGCTTGTTATACCTCTAGCTATGCAGCCAAGCATCCTACTTCCTTTTCCTAGTGCCCAACCACACTGCTCACCCATTTTGAGACTGTCAGAAATCACTACCCCTAAATCCTTCTCTTCTGAATCAGTTGCTGAATCTTGCAATTCTGGTAGTATCTCATATCTCTTGCTGGGGAATTTGTGTTTGTGTGTGTGCGTGTGTGTGTGTGTGTTTTGATGGTTTACGGTATTTATTTTTTGAATTTATATTTTTGTCATAGCAGGTAGACACAGAATGACTGATCCGGCCGGCAGTTTATATGCTGCAACCTGTTTGACATTACATCAGATCAGACCGGGCCATATAACAACTTTACATCCAAGTTGATGTAAGAATAATTACATATAAGTAACACAGGAAGTGCGTTGCCTGAATGGTGGTGAATCAGTTAAGCAAGCTCTAGTGCTACGTTCTTTAGCCAAAGCACAATCTCTCTTCTGTTTAAAAATTAATAAATGAGAAGCTGGTGAAAATTTAGATTCGGAAAACATCTCTTCATTCAGAAGAATTCAAATCATCCAGGGTGGGATGAATGAAAGGTCAAATTTTCTTTCTGGCATATTAATAATAATAATTCATTACAATTATATGACATAAAACTTCCAGCAATTTATTACTTAAATAAACCTGTTCTGTTTCTTTCCCAAAATAAATTTTATGGATGTTTCTACCGCATTCCTATGTTGTTTGCCTCCGTCTCAAAAATAACTTCGTATTTGAGGAATATATACTGTATATACTGTATATGCCTCAACGAAAATGTAAACCAACTTGGGAATTATTTATGGATTCTGCTTAGGGTATGGTACAGCTTTCAAAGTTAGACTTTTTCTTCACATAAAGCTTTAGTCTATTAGCTTTTGGTTGTTTTATTAAATAAGAGTAAACTTCTTAGAAGGTGGGGAAAATATTTACTCACCCCTCGCATCCTGGACACAAACTGTTTCAACTCCTATCCTAAAAACGTCGCTACAGAGCACTGCACACTAAGACAACTAGACACAAGAACAGTTTTTTCCCGAACGCCATCACTCTACTAAACAAATAATTCCCTCAACACTGTCAGACTTTTTACTAAATCTGCACTTCTATTTCTACTAGTTTTTCTCATCATTCCTATCATCCTTTTCCTCCCACTTAGGACTGTGTGACTGTAACTTGTTGCTTGTATCCTAAGATTTTTATTAATAGATTGTTTCTTCTTTGCTTATTTGACCCCTATGACAATCATTAAGTGTTGTACCACATGATTCTTGACAAATGTATCTTTTTCTTTTATGTACGCTGAGAGCGTATGCACCAAGACAAATTCCTTGTGTGTCCAATCACGCTTGGCCAATAAAATTCTATTCTATTCTAGATTACACTAATGGTTCTCAAACTTGATGCCTTTAAGAGGAATGGACTTCAACTTCCAGAATTCCTCAGCCAGCTATGGCAATGCTGGTTGCTGGCTGCGGAATTCTGGGAATTGAAGTCCACACATCTTGGAGTTGCCAATTTAAGAAATAATAATAATAATAATAATAATAATAATAATAATAATAATAATAATAATATATTAGATTTGTATGCCGCCCCTCTCTGAAGACTCCAATATTGGTTTAGACCCACATTTCACAAATTGTGTGTCACAGTGCTGCAGGCCATCATAGTAAACTGACAGGGCACGGCAGAATATTTTAAATTTTTGAGGGAAACATAGTAATATTGGGGACTTCGCAGACATGACGTGAAATACAATACTAGCTGCTTAGATATCATTTTAAAAGAATTATCAAGATTCGGTGGTAGTGCAGTGGTTAGAATGTGGTATTGTGGGTTAATTCTGCTGACTGTCAGCAGTTCAATTCTCACCAGCTCAAGGTTGACTCATCCTTCCATCTTTTTGAGGTCAGAAAAATGAGGACCCAGGGGGCAATACCCTGACTCGATAAGTTGCTTAGAGAAGGCTGTAAAGTACTGTGAAGCTGTATGTAAATCTAAGTGCTGCTGCTATTTCTATACTAAGGATGCCATAAACTAACAAAATTTGAGAACAAAATGAGGCAAAAATTGTTAATTCATCACATTGGTTTATATTATGCTGGCTACTTTAATTTATTATTGACTATTAGCTTTAGTTTAAAAATAATGCAATGTATTTTAATGTGCAACACAAACCTAATGTTATTTTGAAAATCTTCATCGGTCTTATAAATCTTTTTTCTCTCTTATTTTTTCTTTTTTTAGATAAGAGTTTTGCCTTGACTGTATTTTGAAAATATCTACTAAAATAATAATAACAAAAAGATATTCTGATGCACAAATATATACATGCGACCGAAAAGGAAGAGAGAAAACCGTATATTGCCATGTAATATCTATTTATTTACAAATATACAAACCAGACCAGTTTGAAACAAATTACCATTAGAGCAAGCAGGAAAGGTAATTTAGCACTACTGAACTACAGGAAGAAGGAAATTCTCGTTTTAGATTCCTACAAAGCTCTTGCATTCCAAAGCATTTACCAGTAATCCACAATCGGGTTTGAAATTGGGACAATTGGGACTGCAATTTCTATTGTCAGTCAGTGGTAACTGACCACATCATCAGACCCAATTTTACTACTATTTTTATAGCAATCATTAGCAAGTCATGTCTTTCTTTCTTTCTTTCTTTCTTTCTTTCTTTCCTTCCTTCCTTCTTTCCTCCCTCCCTCCTTCCTTCCTTCCTTCCTTTTGTCTTTTCCTTTCCTTTCTTCTTTCTTTCTTTCTCTTTCTTTCTCTCTCTTTCTTTTTCTTTCTTCTTTCTCTCTCTCTCTCTTCTTTTCCCTTCCTTCCTTCCTTCCTCTTTTTTTTCCTTTTCTCTCTTTCTATCTTCCTGATATGCTCCAAATCTACATCATATCCTTCCTGTTCAGAATATTCTTTTGTTCCCTTTCATTAGCTTTTGCATTTTCGTGAATGTGGTAAAAACTTTAGTACTGATCAACAAACATTTGGGATACCATATTTAATAAGCCAAAGATAGTCTGTTCCAGACCTATACGGAGTATGGATTCCCTTCTTTATTCTTTACTGACACAGAAATATCATCAGCTTCTCTATCTTGTTCCAATCTAAGAATACTTTTTACTTCTTCTAAGCGTGCACTACATAGCAGAAAGTAGATAGGTGGTAAGCAGGAGCAGACAGTGGATGGAGAAAGTTTCTAAGAATTACTAATTAACTACAACAGTCACCAATAGAAATGAGATGTTCTGAAATAAATATGACCCCAAACCACAGATGTCCATCAAAGACCATCATGGTTGGCTTCCGAGACAATATAGAGTCTTCCATATGACTAAATTAATTTATAATATGAATCTGCATGTGGAAGAAGAAAAATGTCCTGAATAAATATACTGTATATATGATTTCAGCAGCCATTCCTTCTAATACAACTACTGCGGTGACCGCAGAATAGCAGAAGAAGAAGAGAGGATCAGTGTGTTCCAATTATGTCTTTTCTATTGTTTAACATCTCAGCATCTTCCACACTGCACAGAGTGAGGGAGGTAACTTCCTGTTGCTACACAGGTCTGTTGCACCGGACATCTTTTCTTCAGATAGTAGCAGATCTAAAATAAACAAGAAAGGTTTTGTGGAACAATATTATTATATGCAATTAGGCAAAATAAACAATAGCAGTTACACCGTCCAATATCATACACATATAATCCTAATAATGGTTTACAAACCAGGTTATCGCACACAGCAAAATATACAAAATATCTCTGAGACCGCCTTCTGCTGCACAAATCCCAGTGACCGGTGACCAGAGTTGGTCTCCTTAGGGTCCCGTCAACCAAACAACGTCGGCTGATGGGAACTAGGGGAGGAGCCTTCTCTGTGGCGGCCCCGGCCCTCTGGAATCAGCTCCCTCGGTAGATTTGCACTGCCCCCACCCTCCTTGCCTTCCGGAAGAACTAATCTTTGCCGCCAGGCCTGGGGTTCCTTAGATCTTCCCCCCGACCAATGAATGCTTTAGTTTGATTGTTAAATGAATGATATTGATGGGTTTTTTCAATTAGAATTTTAAAGACTGTTTTTTTTTTAATGTATTAATTGGATTGCTATTATTGTTTCTTGTTTTTCTGTACATGCTGTGAGCTGCCCAGAGTCCTCGGAGAGGGGCGGCATACAAATCCAATTAAATAAATAAAATAAATAAATAAATATACACAGCAAATATAAATCTCTCTAGTATAAACTCCCCCAAGAGGCAGACCACTGGCTCCCTCTTATGGCCAACCAGCAAATTGCTCTTAAAGGTACAGTTTTAAACTTAAACTTGTTAGCTTCTGCATAGCAACGCTCAACATACAGTAGTTACATACAGTATACTAACAATCAGGTCATAATTTCTCCAATTTTGTCTTTCTAGGACTCCCTGGACAATTGCCTTTCACAAGTTTCCTCCTATTTGTCTGCTCCCTCAAGAACCTAAGCATGAAATCCACACTGCAATGAGCACTGCAGTGTTTGATAAGATCACAAAGTACGAAGAGAGGAGAAAGGTAAAAAGGAGGTATGCTTTTCACAATGAAGCAGTGTGGAGGAACACTGGCCCCTTTAAGACTTGTGGACTTCAACTCTCAGGATTCTGGGAGTTGAAGTCCACAGGTGACAAAATGGCCATTGTGCCCTACCGCTGTAATGAAGTATCTCAATGAATTACACGCCAATTGATTGGGACCAATTGATCTATGCATCTAGGACAGTGATGGCGAACCTTTTTCAGTTTGTGTGCCAAAGGGGTGTATCTGGGTGTGTTTGCATGCCCGTGCCCACATCCCTTCCCTCACAGGCTGCCCCCACGCATGCATACAATCTCCCCCCCCAATTCCCACAGGCCGTGTGCACAGGCCTCACTGAAGCCTGGGAAGTGAAAAAATGGGCAAACCGAAGTTCGGAAAAAATGGACTCCCAGTTTGTCCATTGTGCTATTTTTTGCACTTCGCAGGATTCAGGGAAGTTTCCTGAAGCTCCGGAGTGCAAAAAAAAAAACACGAGAAAACCGGAAGTGTGTTATCTGAACTTCCGTTTTGTCCGTTGGGTGGTTTTTTGCATTCCAGGCCTTCAGGGAAACTTCCCTGAAGCATCGGAGGGCAAAACAACCTTTCCCAAGGCCAAAAATCAGCTGGCCAGCATGCAAATGTGTGCTAGACCTAACACAGGGCAACGTCTTGGGTGCCCTTCAATATGGCTGTGTGTGCCACCTGTGGCACACGTGCCATAAGTTCTTCATCACAGATCTAGGACATTCGATTTTTCAAGAAAAAGCTTTTTTCCCTTTTTTAAAAATTGTCATATCCTGGTCCATTTTCCCTCGGAGGTCATTGCAGAAGCAACAAACAAACATATTACAAACCACATATATTTACCATGCACATTAATCCAACGAGCATCATGCCTCCGAATAAACAGCCCAGAACAAGCATCGCAACTTCCCATGGTCTGAGGGTCACATTATCTTAAGAAACAAAAAGGAAACAGAGCTTCAATTTAAACATAAACCTATGTCCGTTCTTCTACGATTCTAAAGGAGGTGCAGCCAAAAGAGAGACATGGTTTTAGTCTAGACGGGTTTTGAGGAGCATTGCCTTGCCTGCGCATGTACGTATTTTCACTTTTTTGCAACATCCAAAGATACAGCCTGACTCTAGATGGGGAGAACCGGTAGCAGAAATTTTGAGTAGTTCAGAGAAGTCACAAACACCATCTCTGGCTGGGGTAGAAATGGAGATTTTGCAGTATCCTTCCCCTGCCATGCCCACCAAACCACGCCCACAAAGCAATGCCCACAGAACTGGTAGTAAAAAAAAAGGATTTTATCACTGGCACACAAGTGTGGTTCAGTTGACATGGAAATAGTTGACAGTGTTCGGAAACTTCAGATCGTGCAGAATGCAGCTGCAAGAGCAATCATGGGCTTCCCTAAGTATGCCCATGTTACACCAACACTCCGCAGTCTGCATTGGTTGCCGATCAATTTCCGGTCACAATTCAAAGTGTTGGTTATGACCTATAAAGCCCTTCATGGCATCGGACCAGATTATCTCCGGGACCGCCTTCTGCCGCACGAATCCCAGTGACTGATTAGGTCCCACAGAGTTGGCCTTCCCCGGGTCCCGTCGACTAAATAATGTCATTTGGCGGGACCCAGGAGAAGAGCCTTCTCTGTGGTGGCCCCGACCCTCTGGAACCAGCTCCCCCCAGATATCAGAGTTGCCCCCACCCTCCTTGCCTTTCGCAAGCTCCTTAAAACCCACCTCTGTCGTCAGGCATAGGGGAATTGAAATTTCTCTTCCCCCTAGGCTTATAGAATGTATACATGGTATGCTTGTATGTATGATTGGTTTCTTAAATTGGAGTTTTTTAGATTATTTTTAATACTAGATTTGTTTACATTGTCTTCTTTATTGTTGTTAGCCGCCCCGAGTCTTCGGAGAGGGGCGGCATACAAATCTAAATAATAATAATAATAATAATAATAATAATAATAATAATAATAATAATAATAATGGAATGCTAAGGCTACAGAAGTATCTAGAGATATTCTGCTCCTCAATATTATGTCTCTTTGGGGTCTGCCTCTGAAAACACCAGACGTCATGGTGAAGTGATGCAGTTGTTAAGTTAGTAACACTGTTGCTCAGTGAATCTGGCTTCCCCACTGACCTTGCTTGTCAGAAAGTTGCAAATGGTGATCACATGACGCCTGGCAGAGGTGGGCTATTGGCCGGACAGGGGGGAAATGCAGTGGGGTAGCAAAAATGGAGCTCCACCCCAGAGTTCCCAATTTGCACTGAAAGATGTTGAAAGAAAATGCAGGGCGTCCTGCATAGGCCACGCCCACAGTGTGGTAGTAAAAATTTTGGTAGCCCTGCAAAATATGAGGCAATGGCCAAATACAGTGGTACCTCGGTTCTCGAACGCTTTGGTTTTTGTACATTTCGGATACCGAACAAAATTTTCTGCAAAAATTTGCTTCGGTATCCGAACAAAAATTTGGATACTGAACAGAAAATTTTGTTTACTATCCGAAATGTAAGATCTGAGGGGACGGGGTGAGAGAGAATGGGAGTCAGAATCCCGACATGCCCCTCCTGGCCGCCCTCTTGACAGCCTCCCAGTCTCTACCTTGTAACTGCTCCAAGCTGCCGGAAGGGTAGGGCTGGCTGCAATACCGGCAGCTTCGGGGGGCTCCTTTCCTCAGTGGTTCAGTTGGTTACATCCAGGAAGCTGCACAAACTTTTTCTTTCCCGGCGGTGGCGGCTCTGGCAGCTTCCCTTCATCACGTGACGTTCCTGACACTGCTGCTGCTCCTCGAAGGGAAGCCGCCGGAGCCGCTGCCACCGCCGGGAAAGAAAAAGTTGGTGCAGCTGCCTGGAGGTAACCAACTGAACCGCCGTGGAAAGGAGCCCCCCGAAGCTGCCGCTATTGCAGCCAGCTCTACCCTTCCTGCAGCTTGGAGCAGTTACAAAGTATAGACTGGGAGGCTGTTAAGAGGGTGGCCAGGAGGGGCGTGTCGGGATTCCGACTCCCATTCCCTCTCACCCCGTCCCCTCATATCTTTATCCCATAGGAAATAGAGAAAATACTGTAGATTTAATTGGTTCCCAGCAAGTCAATGGGCTGGGAACCAATTAAATCCATTTCCATTATTTCCTATGGGATGAATTAATTCGGTTCTCGACCAAATCGGTTCTCGACCACACTTCTGGAACAGATTGTGGTCGAGAACCGAGGTACCACTGTATCTGAATTTTGATCATGTGACTATGAGGATACAGCAATTGTCGTACATCTGGAAAACATTGTAACTCTCGTTTTTAGTGCCGTTGTAATTTTGAACGATCACTAAATGTTGTTAAGTTGAGGACTACCTGTATATTCATGGTAGACTTCAATTATGACAGGGTAGGAAACCGAATTGGCAGTTTTCAACAACAATGATTAGAAGGGCTGCAAAGATTTGGAGATTGTCCACCCCTACGGAATCTACGAGTTACAATGCTGTGCATCCTACCTGAATTGGAAGCATAAGTTGTAGTGCATCCTTGTGTCCCTAGGAGAGAAAAACAAATCAAGGATGAAAGTAAAGTTTTGCATTCGAACCATTATTTTAGGTTGAGGGGAAAAAAGTGCATTACTTTTTGGGCGACCCTCGTATTACATAGATGTGTCATAGATGTGGCTGGATGCTTACCAGTTGTTGTCATTGGGCTGGTAGTGGTAGTGGTGGTGGTGGTGGTGGTAGTAGTAGTGACGGGCAATCCTGTGGTTGTAGTAACAACTCCTCCTGTTCCACCACCTCCTGTTCCTCCACCTCCTGTTCCTCCTCCGCCTGTTCCTCCTCCTCCGGTTCCTCCTCCTCCTGTTCCTCCTCCTCCTGTTCCTCCACCAACTATTGGTGTTCCTCCCAAATTAACATCAGTACCAGGGAGCAATCCTCCACCACCGCCACCTCCTGTTCCTCCTACTGCTCCTCCTAGGAGTTGGGCAGCTGTTAAGGAAAAAGAACCATAGGAGATGACAGAATTAGCAGACATGGCACAATTAGAAACATAGAAGACTGATGGCAGAAAAAGACCTCATGGTCCATCTAGTCTGCCCTTATACTATTTCCTGTGTTTTATCTTAGGATGGATCTATCTTTATCCCAGGCATGTTTAAATTCAGTTACTGTGGATTTACCAACCACGTCTGCTGGAAGTTTGTTCCAAGGATCTACTACTCTTTCAGTGAAATAATATTTCCTCACGTTGCTTTTGATCTTTCCCCCAACTAACTTCAGATTGTGTCCCCTTGTTCTTGTGTTCACTTTCCTATTAAAAACACTTCCCTCCTGAACTTTATTGAACCCTTTGACATATTTAAATGTTTCGATCATGTCCCCCCTTTTCCTTCTGTCCTCCAGACTATACAGATTGAGTTCATGAAGTCTTTCCTGATACGTTTTATGCTTAAGACCTTCCACCATTCTTGTAGCCCGTCTTTGGACCCGTTCAATTTTGTCAATATCTTTTTGTAGGTTGTGTTGACTTGTCTAGTTAAAGAAAAGGGCAATAAACACATTTATTAGTGACCAGAAACCCCTTTTGGACTTTTTGGTGAAAAATATATTTATGAACTTGTGTTTCATGGGTTTAATGATGGTGGAAAGAAGGAAATTATGATGTAACCTTAGCAAGAAGGTAAAATATAAATGTATTTGCAACTGCTGTTATTTGGAAACAACCTCTTTTCTTCTTTTCTATTTTCCTTCCTTCCATAAGAATAAGAGTAAAAATAAGAATAGCAATAACAACAACAACCGCAACCACAACCAAGTTGGCAGGGATCTTGGAGGTCTTCTAATTCAACCCCCTGCTTAGGCAGGAAACCCTACACCACTTCAGACAACATCTTCTTAACAATTTCCGGTGCTGGAGCATTCACAACTTCTGGAGGCAAGCTGTTCCACTGGTTAAATGTTTTGTCAGGAAATTTCTCCTTAGTTCTAAGTTACTTCTCTCCTTATTAGCTTCCACCCATTGCTTCTTGTTCTACACTCAGGTGTTTTGGATAATAGTTGACTCCTCCTTCTTTGTGGCAACTCCTGATATATTGGAACACTGCTATCATGTCTCCCCTGGTCCTTCTTTTCGTTAAACTAGACATACCCAGTTCCTGCAACCGTTCTTCATACGTTTTAGCCTCCACTCCCCTAATCATCTTCCTTCCTTCCTTCCTTCCTTCCTTCCTTCCTTCCTTCCTTCCTTCCTTCCTTCCTTCCTTCCTTCCTTCCTTCCTTCCTTCCTCCCTCCCTCCCTCCCTCCCTCCCTCCCTCCCTTCCTTTTTAAAAATTTACCTGTTGCTTTATTTTTTCTGTTTGCTTTTCAAAAATTTCCCTTAAAATTTCTTTAATTAAAAGTTTATACATATATGCTTATGGAAATGAGACTAATGATCTTGAAATATGGTTAAGCATCCAAATTTCAACACTTTTAACCAGCAGCCAGATGGAAGTCCAGTCTATCTTCTGTTTTTTATGTCAATTTGCATTTGGAGGGGGTATATGGAAATATCTCAACCTTTTTTTCCCCCTAAGGAATTTGGAATGGCTTTATCTTCACAGCAAACCGAGCCAGTTGTTTAGTTTTGCAACTCATATTTTGTTTTCTTTGTGTCATCCTGTGCTTTTTTTCTTTTCAAATCCAGAGTGTTAGCAAAATTGAAATAAACAAAAGTCGAACCAAATTAAAGCTTAACCAGTTACAAAAAAATATTACTTGAGATTATTTAAAAAGTGTGACTAAGTTTGGGCCGGATATTTGCTTTGTTTAGTTATTTCAACCGATGTGAAGTACATCTCTACTGTAGGGCGGTTTAACAAAAACACCTAGACACACTCAAAAGCAACAAATATGTTAAAACAAAGCGAAAAATAACTATAGTAAATTATAGGTAGAGCTTTAGAAACCTTGGGCTTGCAGGAATCATGGGAATAACCTATTTCTCTGCCGTTTAACAAGTATTTTTACACCATGGAGGAGTCTATATGTAGGCCTCCTTTGCGTTAGCTCCATTAATGAGACATGGCTCTGCCTCTGACAAGAAATATCTATTTTCATCAAGAATGGTCATTTATCACTTGGTTGGACTTTCAAATTTTAAAAAAATCAGCCCCAGATTATTATTATTATTATTTATTGGATTTGTATGCCGCCCCTCTCCGGAATATTTGCAGATATACTACAATACAACTTGAGGAAGGCTAGTAAAAAAAAAATTCCACTCATATAATAATAAATGTCTTCTCAACATATCTACCTGTTTAAAATTCAGAGCTTAATTCCTTTTTCCCCAGGAGAGTACGGAATAATACAATATTTCCTTTAAAAGCTAGGTTCATTATTACTATCACTATCACTATCACTATCGCTATCGCTATCGCTATCGCTATTACTATATTATTACTACTATTATTACTACTATTATTATTACTATTATTGTTGTTGTTATTATTATTGTTGTTGTTATTGTTATTGTTATTGTTATTGTTATTGTTGTTGTTATTATTATTATTATTATTATTATTATTATTATTATTATTATTATTTCTCCAGGCCCACTTCACTATTTTTGGCATATTCAGCTCAATTGCTGCTTGGTGTGTTTTCCTTCTTGAAGTGATCTCACCTAATCAGGTACTCTATAGGAAGCCCTCTTTTGTCTCCATACTGTCTGTTCTCTATAGTGGAAATAACAATAACCAATATGTGGATGTTGTTCCCTTCTTTGCATGGGATCCCCTAGCAGCGGGAACAGAAAGGGGGAAGGAGGTGGCATCATTAGTTGCCATTCCTGTGCGCTAACCCTGCTGTTCCCTATGCGAAGTAGGAAACAGCAGCGTTAGCACACAGAAATGGCAGCAGGCAGGAATGCTGCCCCCTTCTCCCTCAGAATAGAATAGAATAGAATTTTTAATTGGCTAAGTGTGATTGGACACACAAGCAGTTTGTCATTTGTTGAGGTGACCAGATTGTAACTTCGGTAAAGTGGGACACCATTGACTGGGGCGAGGGGGGAGGAATGGGACGGACGACTGAAACATTTCTACAGAATTTTACCTCAGCATTTGTTTTTCCACTTAATACTGTTAGGGTGGAGCTTCACATCAAAGAAAGCGGTTTCCATACTCTTTCCCCTCCCAATGCTGAAAAGGTGCACACTTTATCTCTTTTCCAACCCGCTGATCTCCCCCCCTTTCTCTCTCTCCCTCTCTCTCTCTCTCCCTTCCTCTCTCTCTCTCTCCCTGTTGGACATGCGCAAAGCAACCTGTAGCCACCGCTTCATTTTTTTTCTTCACCCCTCCCCCCCACTTTGCATCGGCCGATTTTAGGAAGCGTGAAAGCTGAGCTGCTTGTTGGCGATTCCTTCAAGCCACATCATCGCCCGGCATCAAAGGATGAAGAGCTGGTACTTTGGGCTCCAATGTAATCTCTTTCAAAAAATCAGGACTTTTAAAAAACGGGACTGGTCACCTTATCATTGGTATATATGCTCTCAGTGTCACATACAAGAAAAGATACAGGGGATGGACAAAAAAATGGAAACATGACTTTTTGGCATCATAATGTTTGAACATGTTCAAATCAATCAAAACGTGACATATTTTAATGGTTTTTTAAAATTCTGTTATTTGATAGGTTTTTTTAAACTACCTTTTTTTAAACACAAATTTAAGGAAATTGGTTATAACCTTCTAGAAATGGCAGACCTCTCAGACTTTCAAAGAGGCCAAATTGTTGGTGCTCGAACGGCAGGTGCTAGTGTAACAGAAAGTGCCCGAATGTTTGGCGTTTCAAGAGGTAATGTCTCAAAAGTAATGACTGCTTTTGAAAAAGAAGGGAAAATGTCCTCAGCCAAGCACAGGTCTGGTCGAAAGTCGAAGTTGTCTGAGAGAAACCATCAGACTCTAAAGCGAATTGTTAGAGCGGATCGCAAGACCACAACTCCTAAAATCACTGCAGAGCTCAATAGACACAGAACCCAAATTTCCACAAAAACTGTTCGAAGGGAGCTTCACAAATCTGGATTCCAAATCTGGATTTTCAAGGTGTTTCCATTTTTTTGTCCACCCTCTGTACATTTGTCAAGAATCATGACGTACAACACTTAATGATTGTCATGGGGTCAAATAAGCAGTGAAGTAATCAATATTAATAAAAATCCTAAGGATGCAAGCAACAAGTTACCAACAGGTTGTCGGTTCTGGGATTCCGAGACTTGGGAAGCATCTGGATCAGGCTCAGCTGGGTTGTTTTCCTCTTACAACCAGCTTTTCCAATCTAATTTGATGCAGGCTTCCTCCCTGAACCCCCATCCATTTTCCCCCAGACAGTTAGACAAAACTAGACAAAAAGCCAATCCTCACTGGCAGCCAGCTTCACCGACAGCTTCACTAACTATTGAATTAACCCCCCTCCCCATAGCATATCATCCTATCCCCAACACTTCTTCTCCCCAGAATGAAAACTTGCTAGACGGAAATAAGGTGAACGGAAGCTCCCTTGACAAAAAGAGAAAAAACCCACAATGACTGCAAGAACATTCATTATTATATAGTTTACAATCTACATTTGCCCACGTATTTCTAGATTAATGTAGGATTTAAACCACAGAACTATCTGTTGAGCATGGTAGGCTTGATGGAAGGTTAGAATCATGAGTCAAGAATTATGTAGCAAGTGTGACCAACTCACAGCAGCCTTTCTTACTACCCTGTTTCCCCGATAGTAAGACACCCCCGATTGTAAGACGTATCGGGGGTTTCAGGGGGGTCGGCTAATATAAGCCGTACCCCGAAAGTAAGACATATGTCTTACTTTCGGGGAAACACGGGGGGTATTGCCGCCTCCCTCTCATCTAGCTGCGCGCCGCCTCCTGCCCACGTCCGCACCGTCCCCCTCTCCATACGTCGCCGCGTCTGCCACCTCCCTCTGATCTTAATGAGCGCCGCCTCCTGCCCACTTCCGCGCCGCCCCCCTCCATACGTCACCGCGTCTGCCGCCTCCGTCTGATCCAAATGAGCGCTGCCTCCTGCCCACGCCTGCGCCGTCCCCCTCTCCATATGTCGCCGCGTCTGCCACCTCCCTCTGATCTTAATGAACGCTGCCTCCTGCCCACTTCCACGCCGCCCCCCTCCATACGTCACCGCGTCTAAATGTTAATTTTATGGTTAAAACAAAAAATTCGACAATTTTTTTCCAATATAAGACATACCCCGAAAGTAAGACATAGTGGGGCTTTTGGGGATAAAAAGAAAGTAAGACACTGTCTTACTTTCGGGGAAACACGGTATGTGAGAACTTTCAGCTCTACTCAGAGAAGATGCAGTGAGATGCAATACAAATGTACAAAGTTTTGTCCTACCTTCAAGAAGTGATATGATCCCTGTTTAGCAAAAAATAAAGACTTACATGTTCCTTGAAGGAATATAGCAATGCAGAGGCACACCGTTGAGAAGAAGAAAAATGATCTTTTGGGGCGATCCATGGCTGATGAGTTGAGAAGAAAGAAGGCAGGTGGTTACCAGATGCCAACTTTCTGACCTTGGCCCCTGTTTCCAGCTTTATCCTTCCTTAAATAATCCTGGATAAAGTGGCTCTACCACCAAGTAACCAGTTCGGATTGTTATCATAAGACAGGGATGCTGACATACATTTTGCCTGACAAGATTCCTGGCTTTTGGTGTTTTTGTAAGGAAAAACAAAAAAAGGAAGGGGAGCGAATCCCTGTCTATTCATTCCAGAAGTGCCTATCACAGGAAACTGACACACAATTCCATGTGGACACAAGGATTAAGAAAAATAATTCTGGATTAATCTGGGGAAATGATGTATTACATACACAAAGAAGAACACTTGTACACCCAGAAATATGCCAGACTTGTAAAAAAAAATATCAAATCCTTGGATGTGGGATCTCTCAAAATAATTATAACGTACATTTTAAAGATGGTATAATTTATTTGGGGAGAGGGATAGGGATGGGATTTGACAAGGACATTTGAAAAACGAATATCAATTCGAGGCCTTGAGTCCAAGAACTGCTTTGCAATTCTGGAGTTCAACCAATATGGTCAATTCTGTTCCTTTTGTTTGATATCTTCCTATTGTAGAGTGTACTGAGCAGAGAAGAGCAATAAAGATGATTAGGGGATTGGAACCTACAGCATATAAAAAACAGCTGCTGGAATTGGGTATGTCTAGTGTTACATCCACGAATCTAACATCTACCGGTAGTTTAATGAAAAGAAGGACTAGGGGTGACATGATAGCAGTGTTCCGATATCTCAGGGGTTGCCACAAAGAAGAGGGAGTCAAGCTATTCTGCAAAGCACCAGAGGATAGAACAAGAAGCAATGGATGGAAACTAATCAAGGAGAGAAGCAACTTAAAACTAAAGAGAAATTGCCTGATAATTAGAATCAATTAATCAGTGGAAGAACTTGCCTCTAGAAGTTGTGAACGCTCCAACACTGGACGTTTTTAAGAAGATGTTGGATAACCATTTGTCTGAAGTAGTGTGGAGTTTCCTGCCTGAGCAGGGGTTGGACTAGAAGACTTACAAGGTCCCTTCCAACTGTATTCTTCTGTTATACTATAGACAAGGTCTAGATATAGTTGTTGACTATACAGTGGTACCTCGAGATACGAGTTTAATTCGTTCCGGACCTGCGCTCTTAAGTCGAGCAGCTCTTATCTCGAACGACTTTTCCCCATAGGAATTAATGTAAATAATTTTAATTGGTTCCAGCCCTCAAAAAACTCACAAAGTTAGTCTAAATTATGCAGAAAGACATGTTTTTAATGAAGAAATGTACATGTACATGTAAATGAATAATGAAGTTTCTTTCACTTAACTTGTAAACTTTCTTAAACTTTTAAATTTACATATGTTCAACTTCTCTGACACCCAATCCTGTAGGACAGAGGTCCCCAACCCTTTTTGCACCAGGGCCCGGCTTTAAGCGATCAAGAGAGGAATGGGTGAATGAATGGACGGAGGGTGGGAAGGAAGGAAGGAAAGAGGGAAGGGACAGGAACAGAGGAAGGAAGCAAGGAAACTTATGAAAGGGGAGAGTAAGAGAGGAATGAGTGAAGGGAGGGAGGGAGGGAAGAAGGTGGGAAGGAGAAAGAAAAGAAGAAATAGAGGAAGGGAAGGTAAAAGAGAGAAAGAAAAAGAGAAAGAAAGAAAGAAAGCAAGAAAGAAAGGGGGAAGGGACAGGAACAGAGGAAGGAAGCAAGGAAACTTATGAAAGGGGAGAGTAAGAGAGGAATGAGTGAAGGGAGGGAGGGAGGGAAGAAGGTGGGAAGGAGAAAGAAAAGAAGAAATAGAGGAAGGGAAGGTAAAAGAGAGAAAGAAAAAGAGCAAGAAAGAAAGCTGCAAGCACCCCCCCGAGCCCCCCAGGCCGGCTGCAACCTTTTAAAACACGCGCGCCGCTTCGCAGCTGTCTCCTGAAGCCGAACGCGGAAGTTAGCGTTTGGCTTCAGGAGACAGCTCCTTGGCGCTTGTATCTCGAATTTGGGCTTGTAAGTAGAACAAAAATATCTCTCCCCTCCCAGCTCTTATCTCGAGTTGCTCTTAAGTAGAGCAGCTCTTATGTCGGGGTTCCACTGTACTTGGCTAATAAAGTGTTGCAGTGTCATGTATGAAAATACTCTAGAATGCTGCAATTCTAGAGCTTTGATTAATGCAGACTTTATCAGCCCAATGCATATGGAGCTAAAGGACTGGCATTTTTTTATTTAGCCTGCTGGATATTCTAGGAACGGTGATCCTAACACATCTGGAGAATGCCAGATGGAGCAAAAATTAACATTAAAAAACTATATGTCCTACTGTACCTACTTTAGCCCTATCTTTTAATTCTGTTTTTATCTTTGTTCATATTTATGCTTTTTAAAAATTCTGTGATATGTTCTTATTGTGAGCTCCCTGGGGTCACTTAGATGAGAAAGACAGTATAGAAACGTGATGAAAGAATGAATAAATGAATGAACAAGTGTCACATAGGAGGTCAACATATAATGATAACTACTAGATATTATTAGACTTTGAATTAGTTTGAACTTCTCTGACCTGGTACCCTCCACATGTATTGAGATTTATTTATTGACTTAATGTCTGTCTGTCTGTCTGTCTGTCTGTCTGTCTGTCTGTCTATCATCTATCATCTATCTATCTATCTATCTATCTATCTATCTATCGTCTATCTATCTATCTATCTATCTATCTATCATCTATCATCTATCATCTATCTATCTATCTATCTATCTATCTATCTATCTATCTATCTATCTATCTATCTATCTATCATCTATCTATCTATCTATCTATCATCTATCTATCTATCTATCTATCTATCTATCTATCTATCTATCTATCTATCTATCATCTATCTATCTAATCTAATCTATCTGGTTTGAGTGGGCGACATCCAGCTCTGCTAGTCATGGATTTTGAAGATCAAGTAATGGATGAGTACTGGCATCGCAGGCCAGAGTTCTTCTCTACCCCCCCCCCCCCCCCATGCATGTTCATGGGCCTCACTGAAATCTTGGACAGTGAAAAAAATGTCTCAATGGGCAATTCAATTCAATTCAATTCAATTTATTAGATTTGTATGCTGCCGCTCTCGGGGCGGCTCACAACAGTAATAAAACAATATTATAGCGAAACAAATCTAATATTAAAAAAGCATATAAAAACCCTATCATATTAAAAAGCAAACAGCACATACATACCAAAGATAAATATTAAAATATTAAAAAGCCTGGGGGGAAAGGTGTCTCAACTCCCCCATGCCTGGCGGTATAGATGGGTCTTGAGTAATTTATGGAAGACAAGAAGGGTGGGGGCAGTTCTAATCTCTGGGGGGAGTTGATTCCAGAGGGCTGGGGCCGCCACAGAGAAGGCTCTTCCCCTGGGGTCCGCCAAATGACATTGTTTAGTCGACGGGATCCGGAAAAGGCCAACTCTGTGGGACCTTATCGGTCGCTGGGATTCATGCGGTAGCAGGCGGTTCCGAAGGTATTCTGGTCCACTGCTATGTAGAGCTTTAAAGGTCATGACCAACACTTTGAATTGTGACCAGAAACTGATCAGCAGCCAATGCAGGCCACGGAGTGTTGCAGAAACGTGGGCGAATCTGGAAAGCCCCACGATGGCTCTCGTGGCCGCGTTCTGCACAATCTGAAGTTTCCGAACACTTTTCAAAAGTAGCCCCATGTTAGAGAGCGTTGCAGTAATCGAACCTCGAGGTGATGAGGGCATGAGTGACTGTGAGCAATGACTCCCTGTCCAAATAGGGCCGCAACTGGTGCACCAGGCAAACCTGGGCAAGTTTGGGGAAACGGTTTGCCCGTTGGGCATTTTTTGCACTCTGGGGCTTCAGGAAGTTTCCCTGAAGCTTCCAAAGGGCGAAATGCCCTTCCCCAAGGCCAAAAATCAGCTGGCCAGCATGCACATGCATGCTGGAACTGACATGGGATAACACCTTGCGTGCCCTTCAATATGGTTCCATACATTTGCCATCACTGATTTATGCTATTGAACAATGACAGCAATGTTTCAATGTTTGCAGATAGTTTTTACTCCATGGGAATGTTTTGGAAAGATTTTATAAAGAATGTTTTGAAACACTAATAATATGACAAATATGCACAGGTTTTTATAAGAAAAAACACTACTTAAATAAAACACACAAGCAGAGGTTTGGTAAGGAAGCATCTCAACCATGAGGCTAAAGCAACACATGGAGCTAAAACCAAGGAACAGTAGATGAAGCATTAGGATATAGCACCAATAACCTGGTGATGTCATGCCTAGGAATGAATACAAAGGGTGAATGCAATTAAACAGGGATCTACAATGTGATCCCTGCACATGAGCAAAGGTTGCAGCCCTATTTGGATAGAGAGTCTCTGCTCACAGTCACTCATGCCCTCATCACCTCGAGGTTCGACTACTGCAATGCTCTCTACATGGGGCTACCTCTGAAGAGTGTTCAGATCTTCAGACCATGTAGAATGTGGCTGTGAGAGCAATCATGGGCCTTCCCAGATATGCCCATGTTTCGTCAACACTCCGCAGCCTGCACTGGTTGCCAATTAGTTTCCGGACACAATTCAAAGTGTTGGTAATGACCTATAAAGCTCTACATGGCATCGGACCAGAATACCTACGGGCTCCTTTCCCTCTAAGCTGCGTGCATCTGCTTGCGCGCACCCCAAAACACCCCCCACGCACCCTTTTCCAAGGGCGCGCAAGGAGCCGTGGCCACCCCCGCCACCCCGCGCCTCCACCCCCCTCACGCCCCTGGCTTGTCGTCGCTGCCCCCCCGCCCACCCACCCGATCCGCCTCTCTTTCTCCTCCTCCGCTTCCCACTTTGGGGCGTGGCTCCTCCCGCAGTGGGAATGCCCGCCCCTCCCCTCTCGCAGTCCCTTTGCCGAGAGCGCTTTTGTCCCGGGCTGTCAGTGAGGGGGCTGCAGGAGAGGCAGGGCAGGCATTCTCACAGCGGAAGCCAGCAAAGGTAATTTTCAATGTCGCGCTCCCTATCAAACTGCCAGCCCGCTCGGAACATTCAAAATAAGAAAAACCTTCGCCAGTCTCCGCTGTGAGAAGAACGGCAGAGAGAACGAGAGAGAGTGAGAGCAACATACAGAGCAAGATAGAGAGAAAGTGAGAAAGAGAGAGAGAGAAAGAGGGGGGAGAGAAAGAGATAGCAAGAGAGAGAGAACAAGAGAGAGAAAGTGTGAGAGAAAGAAAACAAGAGAGAGAGAGAGTGAGAGAGAGAGAGAGAAAGCAAGAGAGAGAAAGAAAACAAGAGAGAGAAGTGAGAAAAAAAGAGAGAGCAAGAGATGGGAGGGAGAGAGAAAGAGAGAGAAAGCAAGAGAGAGATGAGAGAGGAAGGAAGAGAGTGAGAGAGAGGAAGAAAGCAAGAGAGAGAGACAGAGAAAGCAAGAGAGAGAGAGAGGGAAGAGAGAGAGAGAAGAGTGGAAGGAAGAGAGAGAGAAATGATAGAAAAAGGGAGAAAAAAAGAGAAATGAGAAAATGATTGAGGCAGAGAATGACAGGAAAGAGAGAGAAACAGAGAGAGAAGTGACTCTTGATTTAAAGCATATGGTAAAAGCACTTAATGCTGTTCTGTTCGAAAAAAGTTACAAATCTTATGTTCGGGTCACATACGACCCGGACCGAAAACTCTTCATTTGAAGTGCTTATGTTTGGTCAATTTGAAAACTTTTTTCACTTGGAAAGTAGTCTGAACATTTCTGCACACAATGATATGAAAATTGAAATGAAAAAATTAATCCTTATTGGTTTATTTTGCACATAAATGTGCCCCCCCCCCGTTTTTGTGATTTTTTTTTCAATTTATGGATAGTTTTGCTTGCAAAATGCATTCTATTTTACTAAAGTTGGTGTGGGATTGGTAGCTTGAACATTACTGCACACAATGATATGAAAATTGAACTGAAAAAATTAATCCTTATTGGTTTATTTTGCACATAAATGTGCCTCCCCCCGTTTTTGTGAAATAGTCTTTACTTTATGGATAGTTTTGCTAGCAGAATGCATTCTATTTTGCTAAAGTTGGTGTGGGATTTGTAGCTTGAACATTTCTGAACATAATGATATGAAAATTGAACTGGAAAAATTGATGCATATTGGTTTATTTTGCATATAAATTTATTTCAATTTATATAAAAATTATGCTGTTAATTTCAAACTTACATACTTTTTTTTAGTAAAATGGATTTCTTTCATAAAATTAGTTATCTGGCTACAATGTGGTTGATTTTCAAAAGGATATTCCAAATATTTATAGACAAATATGTATAAACAGTGACAATAATGGCACACAGCAAGGCCGGGGGGGTGGCCCTTTTGTGGCAAAAAATAAACCAATAAGAACCATTTTTTTCAGTTCATTTATATTTTTCTCATGTTCAGAAATGTTCAATTTAGTATATCAAACCTTTTGGGGGAAAATTCCTTAGGGATTTGTAGCCTTAAAAAATATAAATTGACACGAAATTCGGAAAGGATGGGGGGAGGGAGGGGCTTTTTGATCAAAATAAAAATATAAGTCTCAATTTTTCCAGTTCAATTTTCATATCATTATGTTCATAAATGTTCAAACTAGTTTTCCAGTTGAAAAAGTTTTCAAAAAGATTAAATTCAAGTACCTAAAAAAAATATTTTTGGTCCTGTCATATACGAACAGAAACAGATTTGAAGTTATGATTTTTTTTTTGCCCAGAAAACAATTAGCCACCACCCCAAAAATATTTTTTGATGACCAGCATTGTTAAATTGAGTAAATGAATGCCTAAGATTTTAAAGAATATTTCGGATTTGGAGCATAAAAAAATAAAAAGTGAAAATGATTGCAAGCAGCCGAGGGGGGGGGGGGCCTTATTTCTGATGTTAAAAAACCAGTAAGAATCATTTTTTTTCAGTTCCTTTATATTTTTCTTATATTCAGAAATGTTCAAGCTACCAATCCCACACCAACTCCAGTAAAATAGAATGGATTTTGCAAGCAAAACTATCCATAAATTGAAAAAAAATCACAAAAACGGGGGGGGGGGCACATTTATGTGCAAAATAAACCAATAAGGATTAATTTTTTCATTTCAATTTTCATATCATTGTGTGCAGAAATGTTCAGACTACTTTCCAAGTGAAAAAAGTTTTCAAATTGACCAAACATAAGCACTTCAAATGAAGTGTTTTCGGTCCGGGTCGTATGTGACCCGAACATAAGATTTGTAACTTTTTTTGCTCAGCAAAAACTAAGCCCCCCACCCCCCCAAAAAAATTCTCATAGAGAGAACCCCTGAAATGATGAAAAGTCATGAAATTTCAAGTTTCAGATATGCAGGGAAAATTTTTTACAGGGACTCAAACTTGGCTTCGGGTCACATACGACCCGAACAGAACAGCAGGGTTGATAATAACAGAGAAAAAAAAACCCAGCCCTCACCTGTTTTTATTAATAATTATGTTTTTAGTTTTGCTGGTTGTTTTAGTTTTAATAGTAATGGATTTTGGGTTTTTTAAATTATTAATTTCTTTTAATAAAAAAGAAGGGATTTTTTTCTTATTTATTTATTTATTTATTTTCCTATGTCGCCCAGTCCCAGGGGGACTGCCGCTCAGACACTATACTTTTCCGCCCATACCGAAAAAAAATTAGAGGGAACATTGCCTACGGGACCGCCTCTGCTGTATGAATCCCAGCGACCGATTAGGTCCCACAGAGTCGGCCTTCTCTGGGTCCTGTCAACTAAACAATGTCGTCTGGCGGGACCCACGGGAAGAGCCTTCTCTGTGGTGGCCCCGGCCCTCTAGAATCAACGCCTCCGGAGATTCGAACTGTCCCCACCCTCCTCGCCTTCTGCAAGACTCTGAAGACCTATCTATGTCGCCAGCCATGGGGTAATTGATATATCCCCTTTTTGGCTAGTAAGATTTATGTGTGGTTATGATTGGGTAGTATTGACTGTTTTTAAATGATAATGGGTTTTTAGCTACAGTTTTTAATTATTGGATTTGTACTGGATTGTTGATTGTTGTTGTGAGCTGCCCCGAGTCTTTGGAGAGGGCAGCATACAAATATAATAATAATAATAATAATAATAATAATAATAATAATAATAATAATAATAATAAATAATGGAGGTGAAAGGATCCAATCTGAGTCACCATCGCTAGAGGCAAATGTTCTTTGGGTACTGCAAGAGTTTGCAAATGTAGCCATTGTGGTCGGATTCAACTCCCAGAATTCCCCAGCCAGCCAGCTTGGAGATTTAATTTAATTTAAGTTATTAAATTTATAAGCTGCCCAACTCCTTTCGGACTCTGGGTGGCGTACAACAATAAAACAATATAAAAAGCAGTTAAAAACCCCAAAGTAAAACAATCATTCAATAACCATTCATTTCTTCTTGGCCGGAGCTAACGTATTTATCAGAGTATAAGATGCACCTTTTTCCTCCCTAAGAGAGGATGATAATTTGGGTGCGTCTTATACTCTGAATGTAGTTTTTTTTCCCCCAGCCCTAATTAGCTGCTAACAATCTTCCCAGCTCTTACCTTGCAGGTTCTTTCATTGTTTGTTTATTTATTTATTTATTTATTTATTAGTTGGACTTGTATGCCGCCCCTCTCCGAAGACTCGGGGCGGCTCACAACAAGTAAAAACAGTCACAACAATCCAATTAATTAAAATATTTAATGATTTAAGAAAAACCCCATGTAGTAGCAAACACACACACAAGCATACCATGTATAAATTAACATGCCCAGGGGAGATGTTTAGTTTCCCCATGCCTGACGGCAAAGGTGAGTCTTAAGGAGTTTTCGGAAGGCAGGAAGAGTAGGGGCAGTTCTAATCTCCGGGGGGAGTTGGTTCCAGAGAGCCGGCGCCACCACAGAGAAGGCTCTTCCCCTGGGACCCGCCAACCGGCATTGTTTAGTTGACGGGACCTGGAGAAGGCCCACTCTGTGGGACCTAATCGGTCGCTGGGATTTGTGCGGCAGGAGGCGGTCTCGGAGATATTCTGGTCCGATGCCATGAAGGGCTTTAAAGGTCATAACCTTTGTTACTCTCTGTGAAGAATGTTTTCCAAGCCCTAAGCCTTTGCAAGGTTTTTTTTCCATTGCTCTACTTGCTCCGAATGTTTCTTTCCAGATGCTAATGATGTTTTCAACTCTTACTGGCTTGCAAGCTCTCCAAATAAAGTTTCTTTTAAAGCCTTAACCAAGGAATAAAATAATGTGCAGAAGCTGACCAGACCATTTATTATAAATAATAAATAATAGAAACATAGAAACATAGAAGATTGACAGCAGAAAAAGACCTCATGGTCCATCTAGTCTGCCCTTATACTATTTCCTGTATTTTATCTTAGGGTGGATATATGTTTATCCCAGGCATGTTTAAATTCAGTTACTGTGGATTTGCCAACTACGTCTACTACTCTTTCAGTAAAATAATATTTTCTCATGTTGCTTGTGATCTTTCCCCCAACTATCCTCAGATTGTTCCCCCTTGTTCTTGTGCTCATTTTCCTCTTAAAAACACTTCCCTCCTGAACCTTATTTAACCCTTTAACATATTTAAATGTTTCGATCATGTCCCACCTTTCCCTTCTGTCCTCCAGATTATACAGATTGAGTTCATTAAGTCTTTCCTGATACGTTTTATGCTTAAAACCTTCCACCATTTTTGTAGCCTGTCTTTGGACCCATTCAGTTTTATATTGTATCTTTTTTATCAAATGTTGAAGGCGCCCCGAGTCCAACGATAGGCATATAAGTCCAATTAATAATAATAATAATCATCATCATCATCATAATCATCATCAATATCCTTTTGTAGGTGAGGTATCCAGAACTGAACACAGTATTCCAAATGTGGTCTCAACAGCGCTCTATACAGTGGGATCATAATCTCCTTCTTCCTGCTTGTTATACCTCTGGCTATGCAGCCAAGCATTCTACTTGCTTTCCCTACCACCTGACTGCACTGTTCACCCATTTTTACACTGTCAGAAATCACTACCCCTAAATCCTTCTCTTCTGAAGTTTTTGCTAATACAGAACTGCCAATACAATACTCAGATTGAGGATTCCTTTTGCCCAAGTGCATTATTTTACATTTGGAAATATTAAACTGCGGTTTCCATTACTTTGACCACTTATCTAGTAAAGCTAAATCATTTGCCATATTACAGACACCTCCAGGAATATCAACCCTATTGCACACTTTAGAGTAAAATAGGCAAACCTTCCCTACCAAACCTTAGAAACATAGAAACATAGAAGTCTGACGGCAGAAAAAGACCTCATGGTCCATCTAGTCTGCCGTTATACTATTTTCTGTATTTTATCTTAGGATGGATATATGTTTATCCCAGGCATGTTTAAATTCAGTTACTGTGGATTTATCTACCACGTCTGCTGGAAGTTTGTTCCAAGGATCTACTACTCTTTCAGTAAAATAATATTTTCTCATGTTGCTTTTGATCTTTCCCCCAACTAACTTCAGATTGTGTCCCCTTGTTCTTGTGTTCACTTTCCTATTAAAAACACTTCCCTCCTGAAGTGTTTTTAATAGGAAACCTTCCCCTATGTCACTCACAAACATATTAAGAAGAATAGGACCCAGAACAGACCCTTGTGGCATACTGCTTGTAACCAGGCTCTGGTTATATGGATAAATATCCATATCTCTGGGGGTAGTTGGTTCCTCAGAATCGGAGCCACCACAGAGAAGGGCCTCCCATTTGGCCTTGCCAATTGACATTGTTTCACCGGCAGAGGAATACCTGGTAAGCAGATTCTTTTCTCTTTTTTCCTCCCCCAAAACTAAAGTACGTCTTATACTCAGGTGCATCTTATACTCTGAAAAATACGGTAATTGGTCTTACTCAACGGCCCAAATGGCCCTTCGGTTGGCAGAGCCAAGTTTTCATAGTCTTCCAGAAGGCTAGGAGAGTGGGGGTGGTATGAGCCTCTGGGAGTAGTTGGTTCCTCAGAATCAGAGCCACCACAGAGAAGGTACTCCCACGTGACCCTGCCAATTGACATTGTTGGATCGACAGGCCTTGAGGAAGGCCAACCCTGTGGGCTCTGGGAGGTTGCTGGGAGGTATATGGCAGAAGATGGTCCCATAAATAATTTATAGTAAATATACTCTATTTTACTACCAGTGCACAGTGTGGCCTGTACTGGCTAGCAACCCAGTACAGCTCATGAGCCCAGTAAATAGACATCAACCTGGTTGAAGAAATCTATTTTTTATTTCAAACTCTTTTTCCACTTTGACCCTAGCAATGTCTAAGTGGTCCATTCAAACTGATTGGTGTATTCTCCTGTTTATCTACCCATTTCACTCATTCTGTGAAAGTAAAACCCTATCACACTCCTTTCATGGATGGGTTTTTGTCAGCTCTTCAAAGTAGACCAGACTAGGAAACCAAACTTATGTAGGTCAACATTACTTTTATTATAAAGTTATAATAACAGAACCTTGTAAGTCTGAAGGCAGGTTTTAAAGGGGCTGAAAAAACAACAAGATATCCTTTTATGGAATTTTGGACATGCCACCCAAATGTATGAATCATTGACAAGTTGCAGTGTTTGCCGTAACCAATAATACTGTCCAGCCAGCTAATAGATAATTCTTTTTTATGTCTGTATTGTTCATTTGCCTTTTGGCTTGTTAAACTCAATTTAATTAAAAGCTTTTTAAAAAAAGTTATCCCATCCTACCAGATTACCCGGAACAGGAAAATCTTTGAATTTAAAGCATTAGTGTAGATTTGTTTTGGGGTTGGGTTTAATCTGCTGGACTTTGCTTCGGATGGAATCATTGAGTCTCTCATCTGCACCTCTATAACTGTCTGGTTTGGTGCTGCAACACAACAGGATCGACACAGAGTTCAGAAGAGAATCAGAACTGCAGAAAAAACAATTGCTGCCAACCTGCCTTCCATTGAGGACCTGTATACTGCACGAGTCAAAAAGAGGGCGGGGAAAATATTTACTGACCCCTCACATCCTGGACACAAATTGTTTCAACTCCTACCCTCAAAACGTCACTACAGAGCACTGCACACCAAGACAACTAGACACAAGAACAGTTTTTTTCCGAATGCCATCACTCTACTAAACAAATAATTTCCTCAACACTGTCAGACTTTCTACTAAATCTGCACTTCTATTCTACTAGTTTTTCTCATCATTCCTTTCACCCATTTCCTCCCATATTGACTGTATGACTGTAACTTGTTGCTTATATCCTAAGATTTTTATTAATATTGCTTCTTCATTGCTTATTTGACCCCTATGACAATCATTAAGTGTTCTACCATATGATTCTTGACAAATGTATATTTTATTTTATGTACGCTGAGAGCATATGCACCAAGACAAATTCCTTGTGTGTCAAATCACACTTGGCCAATAAAAATTCTATTCTATTCTATTCTATGAAGTGAAATCCCTCCAAAAGAGAAAACAATTCTTACTTATTGGACATTAAGATCAAAATACGAGGGTCATACAGAAAGTAATGCACCACATTTGTTTTCTCAGCCTACAGTAATGGTAAAAATGTGAAACTTTAGATGCACATCATTTGAATTGTCAGGAGTGTGTGTGTGTAAATTTTGCATTTCTTCAGACAGATAGCATAGCTGCAGCAGTGTTTCGAAACGGCGTCTGTAAGTGATGTATGTTACAAGCAGCGTGTCGTCATTGAATTTCTTACTGCGGAGAAAGAAACTGTTGGGAACATTCACAAATGTTTATATGCAGTTTATGGAGAATCTGCAGTCGACAGAAGTACGGTTAGTCGCTGGGCACAGTGGGTGAGGTCATTGCAGAATGCAATGCAGTGCAGAAACGGCTTTGTGAGCAGAACAAGGTGTGGTACGGACAGGGCCCTTGTGTCTCGCTGGAGGAAGGCCATACAACAGGACGGAGATTATGTGGAAAAATAGGGAGTGTAGAGAAACATCATTCTTTCTTGTGTGTAAGTTTCATTGCGTTCAATGAATAATTGTTGAAGAAAAAAATATATGGTGCACTACTTTCTGGGCGACCCTTGTATATTGTTGATGCTCCATTTGCCTTGTAAAGCACCATATACTTTGGGCGGTAAGTTGAATTGACACCATTTCCAAGGTGCAAAAAGAACAGGATTATCCATTCTCCAGTTATATTCGCCTAGAGCTGTGATGGCGAACCTATGGCACATGTGCCACAGGTGACACGCGGAGCCATATCAGAGGGCACGTGAGATTTTTGCCTTATGTCAGCTCCAGTGTGCATGAACGCACTAACCAGCTGATTTTCAGCCTTGGGAAAGGCTGTTTCGCCCTCCGGAGGCTTCAGGGATGTTTATTTTTATTTATTTTATTTATTCAATTTTTATGCTGCCCTTCTCTTTAGACTCAGGGCGGATTACAACATGTTAGCAATAGCACTTTTTAACAGAGCCAACATATTGGGCCCACAATCCCGGTCCTCCTTTTACCCACCTCGGAAGGATGGAAGGCTGAGTCAACCTTGAGCCGGTGATGAGATTTGAACTGCTGACCTTCAGATCTACAGTCAGCTTCAGTAGCCTGCAGTACAGCACTCTACCTGCTGCGCCACCCCGGCTGTTTCTCTGAAGCCCCAGAGTGCAAAAAAACCATGCAATGGACAATCCGGAAGTTCAGAAAAAGGGACTTTTGGTTTGCCCATTGTGCTGTTTTTCCCACTCTGGGGCTTCAGGAAGCTTCCCTGAAGGCTATGGAGTGTGAAAAACAGTCAAACCAAGAGACCTTTTTTCCGAACTTCTGGTTTGGCCGTTCTTCCACATCCCAGGTGACGGAGGGGATTGTGTGCATGTGCAGGAGCAGTGTAGGAATTGTGCATGCATGGGGGGAGGGAATGGCCACCCCTTTTGGCATGCAAACCAAAAAAGGTTCACCATCACTGCCCTAGAGTACGAATAATGCCTTTTAATCCTATATTCCTATCCTTTTCACAACTGCATTTGGGGCAGAATTGCAATGGATGCTCCCTTGTGCACCTGCCCAATAATGTTCATCTTTTGATCTCCCCAAATTTAAGGTTTTCTTCTCCTCCACCCAACCGCCAGCCTCATTTCCCAGCAAGGTGGCTGTTGGCTTGTCTCAGTTAGCTAGGCTATGAAACCTTCGACAATACCGAGCAGAGAATTTTAACAGAGCGTGGATGTGTGATAAAGCCAAGACACAGACTTAGTTAAATAAGTATTATTTACATATAAACAAAATATAAACAATCCAGAATAAGCACGAAGCAAATACAGAATAATACGCACTGAGCAATTACAAGATTAGCACAAAGCAAAACACAATATAGATAATAAGCACGAAGCTAAAATACAATATAGATAAAAGCACAAAGCTTATACAAGCACAAAGCTTAAGCACGACTCCCCCATCTCTCAGGCAAAAGTAAAGGAAGTGACCAAGCAAAATAATGCGCTTTTATAGCTTCAATGAGGAAGTGACGAAACAGCCTTGAAGATTAACTCTTCAAGTACACTTTAACTCTTTGAGTGCACATTAACTCTTTAAGTACAAGTTTGGTACAAGGGTACAATATGCAGTTTACAATGGCAATCCCTAACAGCCATGTACCTTGTACTAACAGTGGCCATGATCTCCTGATTCCATCTTCAAGAAGAAAAATAAAGAGAATCATCTTTTGGAATAATCTCTTGGTCTCTGTTTGAATTCATGTGTAGGTACACAATATGATGGGTTTTCATATGTTCACTCAGATTAAATACAGGGAGCAGAAGTTAGGCGGGGATTGGTAGTCAATGGTCCTATCAATAGTCAAAGTGCCAATTGCTTGAAGACATCTCCACATCAGCTTTCTCCAAAACACTTTCTCGAGCTTCCATCTCTTGTTGTGGTTGCCTCGCAAACAATGAATTGAAAACAAAATTTTAATTTGTGTCAGAAAACAGATGGAGAACTAGAGACCTTGGGATTGGACCTTCAAGATTCTTCTTCATTTCTGTTCATTCTAGCGGTAGGCTTTGTTCCTCTGGAGCCACATAGACTCTGTGGTTATATCGGGTACACGATTGCTGAGCCTCTAAGCGTTGGCCGCGAAAGAAGTACCAGAGCTGGAGAACACAACCACAAAAAGTTTAAATTTGTGTTATTAGGATGGTGGAAACTCATTGACCCCAGGAGCAAGAAATCATTCAAATTTAAAATGATAAATGATTAAAAAGTTACTAAAAATTAACAAAAATTAAGTTTTAAAAATGAAAAAAAATATATAAATTATAAATTATAAGACAGTGATGGCGAACCTTTTTTTGTTCACGGGCCAAAAGGGTGTTTGTGGGTGTGCTAGCATACATACATATGCCCACACCCCTCCCCCCCCCACATGTGCAGAACCCACCCCACACTGCTCCTGTCTATGCGCACAATCCCCTCCCCATCCCTATGCAGGCACACAGGCCTCACTGAAGCCTGAGACAATGAAAAAATGGCCAAATGGGCAAACCGGAAGTTCGGAAAACCAGACTTCCAGTTTCTTTTCTTCTTCTTAAATATTTTTTATTAATTTCCCACTTTTAAAAAAGAAAACACAATAGTAAGTACAGAAGAAAATCAAAGAAAATTAAATTAATAGTAGTATATACAGTGTTCCTTCGATTTTTGCGGGGGATGTGTTCCGAGACCGCCCGAGAAGGCCAAATTCCGCGAATTAGAGATGCAGAAGTAAATACACCATTTTTGGCTATGGACAGTATCACAAGCCATCCCTTAACACTTTAAACCCCTAAATTACCATTTCCCATTCCCTTAACAACTATTTACTCACCATTATTACTGGTACTCACCATCGAATAAGGCACTTAGTGATCCTGATATTTATAAACATAATTATTTATTAACAATAATTATTTTTTTTGTTATTTATTTGCAAAAGTTATTAGTTTGGTGATGACGTATGACATCATCAGGCGGAAAAAAACGTGGTATAGAAAAAAACCCATGAAGTATTTTTTTATTAATATTTTTTGAAAAACCATGGTATAGGCTATTCACAAAGTTCGAACCCGCGAAAATTGAGTGAACACTGAATAGATATTAGCATTATATTAGCATTAAAGTAACTATATTTTTATTAAATTAATTTTACACCAGACAATAATTTGTCTCAAGTATATAAATTAGTACATGCTTTTTTCCATTAACAAGTTAATTTCATATACACAGTAATACCTCATCTTACGCACCTAATTGGTTCCGGAAGGAGGTTCGTAAGGTGAAAAGTTCGTAACATGAAACAATGTTTCCCATTGGAAAAATGTAAAAGCGATTAATGCGTGCAAGGGGAAAAAAAATCCCAAAATGGCACTCCACTGGGCACCTCTGCCCGGCTGTCACCTTTTAAAACAGCCGGGGGGCTTCTTGGCATTCTCCCGAACCCGAACTTTTTGGGTTCGGGTTCAGGAGGCCGCCGAGAAGCACTGCCGCCCGCCTGTCACCTTCTTAAACAGCAGGGGGGCTTCTCGGCGTTCTCCCGGTTCGGGTTCGGGTTCAGGTTCCGGAGGCCGCTGAGAAGCGCCCGGCTGTTTCAGAAGGTTTCAGAAATGTGGCCTCCAGGAAGGACGTCTTCATGACGTCAAAGCTCCGCCCATGGAATTCCCTATTGGGATTCCCCACCTCCTTTCCAGCCTCCAGATCGGCCGAAAACGCCACCGCCAATCTCAAAAACGGCACTCCGCCGAGCGCCGCCGCCCAGCTGTAACCTTCTGAAATAGCACGCCGCTTCTTGGCGGCCTCCGGAACCCGAACCCGAACCTCTGGGTTCGGGTTCCAGAGAACGCCAAGAAGCCCCCCAGCTGTTTTAAAAGGTGACAGCCGGGCGGCGGCGCCCAGCGGAGCGCCATTTTGCGATCTGCGGTGGGTTCGTAAGGCGAAAAAAGTTTGTAAGAAGAGGCAAAAATTTTCTGAAGCCCAGGTTCGTATCTCAAAGTGTTCGTATCACGAGGTACCACTGTACTTCAATGATTTATCATGCAGGCTATATTGCCCGCCCCCCACAAACAAACAATGTAAAGTCTAGATTTATTACATACTTCAAAGTATTTATAAAAGTAAAAATAATAAACAAATTAACATTATTAAAACAACTATAAAGCAAAACTAAACTACTTGTACCTTTCTTTATCTTAATGCATATTTTATCATTGTATATATTTTCCCATATGTTTTTGCACTCTAGAGCAGAGGTCCCCAACCGCCGGTCCGCGGACCAGGACCGGGCCGTTGGGGGTTTTCAGCCGGTCCGCGGCGCCGCTGCCCTCCCGGCAGAGAACATGCAGGACGGGGTGGGGCGTCGGGCGGTGACGCAGCCCTCCACACTTCTCCACAGGGCGGGGAGAATCAGGAGGCTCCTTTGGCGGCTGGGGGCTGCCTGGCTTTGTGATTTTGGCTGGGGGGGGGAGTTAGGAAGGTCCTACTTCTCCTCCCCCAGCCAAAAATTCAAAGCCTATCTGCTGGATACGGGCGATGAGTGGGACAGACCGGCGCAGAAGCCTCTTGCAGCAGCTGCCACAGCCACTGGCTTCGGCGCCGCTCGTCCCGCCCATTGCCCGTATCCAGCAGAAGCTACTACCCGAGTGCTCTTGGCCGGCGGGATTCAAAGTGCTGGGGTGGGGGGTGTCCTGACAGCCCCCCCACCCCAGTGCTTCGCCTCCCGCTGGGCGGGCTAGAGGCGGGCAGCGGCGGGGGGCGCGATGGATGAAGGTGCGCCGCTCCCCCGAGAAGCGCATTCGGCAGAGGAAGACTCCGCGAATCCCTCGCGGCTCTGTCGCGAGCGCGTCCTCCTGAGGAGGAAATGGAAGCGAGGGCAACGGAACGGCTGTTCGTCGCGGCCCCTGGTGAGTTATGCAGGGCAGGTCAGGGGCGTCGTTTGCCCGCAGTAAAGATGGTGGTGTTTCCTGTTTCGGGTTTTTTCCCCTCACTCATGAGAGAGAGGAGTCCCACGATTCTGGCCGCTCTTTACTCGCCGGCTTTTTGCCTGTCCCTGATCTCTCTCTCTCTCACACACACACATACACCCCTTGCAGTGTCTTTGGGACACCTCCGTCTCTCCTTCCCCGAGCTGCTTCTCCTCCCCCCCCAAACCTGCTGCGTCACTAAGCTCCACCCCTCTATAACCCCACCCCCATATGACCAAAGCCCCCCCCCCACCGGGCCGTGGAAAACTGGTTTAACTTAAAGCCGGTCCCTGGTGTAAAAAAGGTTGGGGACCTCTGCTCTAGAGGGTTTGGGGAAGTTTCCTGAAGCCCTGGAGTGCAAAAAACAGCACAACGGGCAAACCGGAAGTCCATTTTTCTGAACTTCCGGTTTGCCCATTGGGCAGTTTTTTGCAATCTGGTGGGCAAAAAGGTCCTCCCCAAGGCCAAAAAGCAGCTGACCATTGTGTGCACACACACTGGAGCTCACAAAAGGCAACGTCTTGCGTGCCCTCCGATATGGCTCCGCATGCCACCTGCGGCACACATGCCATAGGTTCGCCATCACGGTTATATGAAATTATTAAAATTTAACATTGCAAAAAATAAATCCTGGCTCTACCAATTAGCATGGGGGATGGGTATCTAAGAGTATGACGTAATCCTGGAAAGGCTGGTAGTTTGAGGGCACTCCCGCTGCCTTGTTAACCTTTTTTTTAGGCTTCTGAATTTTTAACTTTGACTTTAACTTCTAAACTTGTATGTTTTGACTTGTTTTTAGCTCAGCTTTTTATATTGTTTTATGATGCTGTTGTAAACCACGCAAGTGAGATGGACAGTGCAGACATCAAATAAACAAATAATTCTTGAGTACGTTTTTGTCGGTCACTTACCATAAGTGGGAGACCAACTAGGAGGACCATTACCAACAGGGCAGATAAGAAGATAAGAAAAATGGCCCATCCTTGCAAACAAGTGGGTTTCGATGGCTCACTGCTGTCTGTAGGAAACAAAGAATGAAATAAATCAACGTATTTGAAAAATTGTCCATTCCTTTTTTTTTTTTTACTTCCTAAAATCTGGGAACCACCCACTTGCACAACTTGGTTACTATGATTCTATGATTTTGGTAGCCAGGTCAACTATCTAGAAATAGTTATCAAGTCATTGTCTCCAGTTTTCACAGAATTATTCAATAATGTCGAAGTGCTCAGTGGAATAACTAGGCTGGAACTTTAAAAGAGCGAACATAGAGGAAAACAAGTGGAAGATATTAAACCCAGGAAGAATACAGTAGAATAAAAATGAAGGAGACAAAAAAAAAGGTTAAGAATCATTGGTATATTGTGATTCCTATTTTTTTTTAAAAAAGTCAACAAATCCTGGCACATTTTACTCCACTAGTCACTGCGGACTAAAGGGGTCAGTGCCCATTTCCATTTCAAGGCTATTTCAAAGCCAGAGCTGTCCAAAGACATTTCCAGAGACATGTGACCAGCATGACTTTATGGAGCGCTGTTATCTTCACACCAGAGGAGTATTTGCATTTACATGCTTTCGAACTGCTAGGTTGGCAGGAGCTGTGGGGCAAGGACAGGAGCTCACCAGTGAAGGGCTGCAAAAATGTTTACTACCACATGGTGGGCGTGGCTAATTTTGTGGGTGTGGCTTGCCAGCCACGTGACCAGGTGGGAGTGGCTTGACAATCATGCGACCAGGGGGTGGCTTAAAGGTCATGTGACTGGCTTAAAGGTGGCCAACTTGACATCACTCACGTCAAGGGTTAGGGTTAGGGTGTCTGGCCTCTCCTCGTCCCAAAGAGATACAATTTCTCTATCTATTTACTATTACTGAACATCCAAAATTCTAATTCTATGTATACCTGCCATATGTGTGCATACATATTACACACAGGAACACAAAAATATACATTATCTATTATATAAGCTGTATGTGTAGGTACACAAACACACACACATGCACAGCTCTTCTAAAATTATACACATTCAACCTCATTTACTGCAATAGGAAAAACATATCCAGAGTTCAGAAGGGGAAAAAAAGAATTTTTTTTAAAAAAATTCTACTGGTTCTGTGTACCTGACCAAAATTTTTCTACTGGTTCTGCGTACCTATAGGAGCCCATCAGCGGAGCTCACCCCCACTGCATAGTGCTGGGGACTCTAACCTTGGCTGCCAGCTTTCAAACCAACAATGCCCAGCTGCTTAGCTGTTAAGCTGTGGGATTTCTATAGGAGGCTAAAAATAAGGATTTTGGAGGATGTCTCTAGAAGGAGAAGATCAAGGAAGTTCTTCTGCTTAGCAGAATCACAGAGAAAAGGCAGAGCTCAGTTCATGTTTCAGCTCAGTTTGTTTCACAAAAGAAACCCGCTGACTGGTTGACCATTCAAACATGGTCAAATAACTTGCAACAATTCACTCCATTGGATTTAGATGCATTAAGGATGCATAAATTTTCAGATCTATACTCTTGTTGCATCATACAATTCAGCTAGATTTCCTTGCAAATTCAACCACAGAACAGATTGTCTTGCTCCCTTTTCACTGTTAATTATTTAGAGTATATTCTGCTCATCATATTGCAGGCTGTGTTCACATGAATCATTATTCAAATTATTCCATGCAGATAACATTGAATGAGAACTTGCAGACTAGGAGGAAAGATGAGATCTGATATTTCTCCATGGTGGAATGTAGTTTGCAAGGAACTGAGCATTGTGTGAGAATTCCATCCATCAATTGAACCATGGCTCTTAGAAAACCATACTTTTAAGGAGAAAGGGGGTGTACATAAGTGCACCAGAGTGCCTACCGTCCCCTGTCCCATTGTCTCTCCTATATCTCCTATATCTTCTCTTCTATACCTATATCTTTTTCTGCTATTCTCTCATAGTTATATTTCACTCCTTTATTTTCTCCTCTATTCCCCCTTTAATACATTCTACCGGATTATATCCTCTACAACCTTCATTGTGTATTATTGTGTATTGGACTAACTAGATAGATAGATGATAGATAGATAGATAGATAGATAGATAGATAGATAGATAGATAGATAGATAGATGATAGATGGATAGATGGATAGATGGATAGATGGATAGATGGATAGATGGATAGATGGATAGATGGATAGATGGAGAGATGGAGAGATGGAGAGATGGAGAGATGGAGAGATGGAGAGATGGAGAGATGGAGAGATGGAGAGATGGAGAGATGGAGAGATGGAGAGATGGAGAGAAGGATAGAAAGACAGACAGAAAGACAGACAGACAGACTGATTGATTGATTGATTGATTGATAGAGAATACTACCAAACATTATTTGCACCCTTTTCAGAAATAGATTTTAAAAGAAATTCCAACTCAAATCCATTTGAGTGGCTTACCAGTGCTATTAGGTGAGGTGT